>NC_133327.1:14238213-14383213 GCF_042186555.1 Aquarana catesbeiana
CATGCGCAGCTTCCTGGCTGATGAATGCAAATGTTCCTCCAGTATTTCTTGATAACATACTGCATTCATCTTGCCATCAATTTTGACCAAATTTCCTGTGCCTTTGTAGCTCACACATCCCCAAAACATCAGCGATCCACCTCCGTGTTTCACAGTAGGAATGGTGTACCTTTCATCATAGGCCTTGTTGACTCCTCTCCAAATGTAGAGTTTATGGTTGTGGCCAAAAAGCTCATTTTTGGTCTTGTCACTCCAAATGACTTTGTGCCAGAAGGTTTGAGTCTTGTCTCTGTGCTGTTTGGCGTATTGTAAGCGGGATACTTTGTGGCATTTGCGTAGTAATGTCTTTCTTCTGGCGACTCGATCATGCAGCCCATCTTTCTTCAAGTGCCTCCTTATTGTGCATCTTGAAACAGCCACACCACATGTTTTCAGAGAGTCCTGTATTTCACCTGAAGTTTATTTGTGGGTTTTTCTTTGCATCCTGAACAATTTTCCTGGCAGTTGTGACTGAAATTTTAGTTGGTCTACCTGACCGTGGTTTGGAGTTTGTAGAGTTTGAACACTGCTGATTGGCATTCTCAATTCCTTGGATATCTTTTTATATCCCTTTCCTGTTTTATACAGTTCAACCACCTTTTCCCGCAGATGCTTTGAGAATACTTTTACTTTATCCCATGACTCAGAATCCAGAAACGTCAGTGCAGCACTGGATGAAAGATGCAAGGGTCTGTCAGGAGTCCAGAAACTCATTGACCTTTTATACACACACTAATTACAAGCAAACAGATCACAGGTGAGGATGGTTACCTTTAATAGCCATTCAACCCCCTGTGTGTCAACTTGTGTGCAAGTTATCAGGCCAAAATCACCAAGGTATGTAAACTTTTGATCAGGGTCATTTGGGTAGTTTCTGTTGCCATTATGATTTAAAAGAAGTAAACACAGTTGATTGATAATAAATGGCTTCAGCCAAACACTAACCATGAGTGAAAGAAAAGTTTTTGTGTTCTCATTCATATTCTCTGAAAAATGGCCAAGAAATCATAAATTCTGGCAGGGTATGTAAACTTTTGAGCACAACTGTATCTTGTCAATGAGGTCACTCAGGATCCCTTCCACCTTGTTTTATATACAGAAGCCAGCCTGGGATCTGTCATTTGTGACAGGAGTAGCAGTGGATAACATGCAGTTTCACACGGTGAATAACTGTGTGAATATCTTATAAATACACCCCTAAATTTTCTGCTTCTGTATGTAAACAAACAGTGTCATTTAGCAGCAGGTGATAGCGGCAGTAGCGATATCACCTCACCAGTAGTTGGACAGATCCTTGGCCAACTACTGTTTGTAAACAAGCTGAAGGGGATCATGTGTGACAATGTTGACCAAATATGGTCATGACCATATCTGGTCAGTGAGGTCACTGAGGATCCTTGCCAGCTTGTTTACATACAGAAGCCGGCCAGGGATCTGTCATTTGTGACAGGACTAGCGGCCGATAAACATGCAGTTTCACAAGATGAATAGCTGTGCCAGTGTCTTATAAATACACCCCTAAATGTTTTGCTTCTGTACTGTATGTAAACAAACCTAGGCATCTGTCATTTAGCAGCAGTAGCACTATCACCTGTAAATGACAGATCCCTGGCCGGCTTCTGTTTGTAAACAAGCTGGAGGGGATCCTGTGTGAGATTGTTGACCAAATATGGTCATGACTATATCTGGTCAATGAGTTCACTCAGGATCTCTGCTGGTGCATTTACATACAGAAGCCAGCCAGGGATCTGTAATTTGCAACAGGAGTATCGGCAGATAAACATGCAATTTCACATGATGAATGGCTGTGGGAATTTTCTATAAATACATGCCTAAATGTATGTATGTAGGTATACAAACCTGGGCATCTGTTATCTAGCAGCGATAGCACTTACACCCTTGAATGACAAATCCCTGGCCAGTTTGTGGTTCCAATCAAGATGGAGGAGATCCTGCATGTCACTGTTGACCAAATAAGGTTATGGCCGTATCTGGTCGATGGGGTCAACCAGGATCTCTGCAGGCTTGTTCACATACAGAAGCTGGCCAGAGATCTGTCATTTGTGACAGGAGTAGCGGCGGATAAACATGCAGTTTTCCAAGATGAATGGCTGTGCGAATGTCTTAAAAAAACACTTCTGTAGCACCCTCTAGTGTGCCAGAAGTATAGTGCTATGTTTTTGGAAAGAATAGGTATATTTCATTGCTTGGCTGGCAGACAAGTCTGGGTTTGTTTTGATCTGGGTTGGGAGTGACTCAGACCAGAGCTGGGTGACTCACAGGCAGCGTCATCATGACCTCCCATTTCTTTCTAGAATTTTCTAGTGTTTACTGGAAAGGAAGGGGGAGAGGGGAGGTGGCGCTGTCTGGGGTGTTTTAAGGAGCCCTGACCAATCCCCAACCTGGATCGGCAGGGGGCAGGCCTCCTTAAATACTCAGGGTCAGCCCAGCTGGGGAGGAGTTGTTTAGGAGGAAGCTGGAGATGGAGTGCTAGGCTGTCGTGGCCGTGGAGGGAGCCCCCCCAGTCTAGGGGGGTGACCTTGGGCCTGGGGCTCAGGTGCGGACAGGACCCTTCTCACGGCACACGGAGGTGTCTTGGATAGGTGGTACGGGAGCAAGAGAGGACAGCAGGAGAGCACTGCAAGGCAAAGTCTCCAGGAGAGGAACAACAGGTTGCAGCCAAGAGGGCTGGTAATTAACACACAGCAAGGACAGGACTGGGGAAGCACGTCTGAGAGGACTGAGAGATTTCAGTTTGGGATGGGTGCAGAGGCAGTGGAGTGGACTGTGGAGACACGGGCAGTGGAGAGGGGCAGCTGCAGCCAGGAGGGCTGGCAGGGCCTGAAGAGGTGGTACTGGGAGTAGTAGCCACAGGGACAGCTAGCGCTGGGGCTTTCTACAATTTTTGCTACACCAAAGGGGCCTGCTGTCCCTGCCTGCAAAGGGCATTCACTTGAGGCCTGGCTGAGTCATTGTGAGGCCTTCACATCAGTGCTAGCTTTTCCGGGATGTGCAAGCAAGTGATGTGCTGGAGGTATTGAGGAGAGAGAGTCTGCAAGCAAGCGATGTGCTGGAGAGAAGAGAGGAGGTGTACATACTGGAGTTGTATAGTCTCAAGTTCCTGAATTGTTTCCTAATCAAATGGGCATCTCATGATATCCCATCCCCATCTAAGTTTATTCCCCTCAATAAAAAAATCAAAATTCAAGGACTGGCTTTCTGCCTGAGGGTGAATGAGAACTGTGTGCTTGGCTGGGCAGGGTGACAGATGGACCACAACACTCAGAAGCCCTTAGGGGGGTACCGCTACATTTCTAAATGTAATTTTGAACCCCTTCCCACCAGCCGCCGCAGTTGTACTGCGGCAGGTTGGCTCCCCTGGGCGAAACGACGTTACCCTACGTCGGTTCGCCTTTTGACCACTAGAGGATGTGCTGCCGGAGGCAATGCGAGTGCATCGCGCCCGCCGGGCACCCGCCACCGCTTGTAACAGAGCGAGAACTGGGATCTATTTGTGAAAAACGCACAGATCCCAGTTCTCTCAGGGGAGAGGAGACAGATCGTGTGTTCATACTAAGTATGAACACCGATCTCTCTCTCCTCCTAGTCAGTCCCATCTTCCCTACACTTAGAAGACACAGTGAGGGTACACATTTAACCTTTTGATCGCCCCCTAGTATTAACTCCTTCCCTGCCAGTGACATTTATACAGTAATCAGTGCATTTTTATAGCACTGATCGCTGTATTATTGTCACTGGTCCCAAAAATGTGTCAAAAGTGTCTGATCTGTCTGCCGCATAATCGAAGTTCCGATAAAAATCGATGATCACCGCCATTACTACCCTGTTTCCCTGAAAATAAGACCTAGTGTGATTGTCGGTGATGGCTGCAATATAAGCCCTAGTTAAAGTCCTTGTAGGTCTTATTTTCAGGGTAGGGCTTTATTTTGGGGAAACAGGATAGGGCTTATTTGGGGGGTAGGGCTTATATTGCAGCCATCACTGACAATCACGCTAGGTCTTATTTTCGGGGAAACAGGGTAGTAAAAAAAAAAAGTAATAATAATAAAAATGCAATAAATCTATCCCCTATTTTGTAGACGCTATAATTTTTGCGCAAACCAATCAATATACGCTTATTGGAATTTTTTTTTTTTTTTTTTACCAAAAGGCTTCTTAGCCGAAACGCGTCAAGGTGCAGCCTGTACCCGTGTACCCATGTAACCAATAAAGGACTTTTATTCAAAAGCATCCGAGTTGCCATCCCTCTTTGATTCAAGAAGAATACATATCGGCCTAAACTGAGGAAAAAATTGGTTTTTGCTTTTTTAAATTGAGATATTTATTATAGCAAAAAGTAAAAGATATTGTGTTTTTTTTCAAAATTGTCGCTCTTCTTTTGTTTATAGCGCAAAAAATAAAAACCGCAGAGGTGATCAAATACCAACAAAAGAAAGCTCAATTTGTGGGAATAAAAGGACAACAATTATGTTTGAGTACAGCGTCGCACGACCGCGCAATTGTCAGTTAAAGCGACGCAGTGCCGTATCGCAAAAAGTGGGCTGGTCATTGAGCAGCCAAATCTTCTGGAGCTGAAGTGGTTAAAGGAGTACATTGTACTGGATCCGCCACTTCACATGCAGGTTTAGGCACCCCCCATGCATATTACTCAAAGAAATTTTGTATTTTTATTGTTGTCTTTTAAGTTGTATTAAAAGGTCAGCTGCTTGCAATTTTTTTTTTTTTTTTGTCATTGTTACATGTCCCGCATTCACTTACCTCTATCCCTGAATTTATAATACACAGTGTGATGTCATACCCCCCATGAAGGCTACAGATAAAATTGGTGCTATACACAGTATCTCACAAAAGTGAGTACACCCCTCACATTTTTGTAAATAATTTATTCTATCTTTTCATGTGACAACACTGAAGAAATGACACTTTGCTACAATGTAAAGTAGTGAGTGTACAGCTTGTATAACAGTGTAAATTTACTGTCCCCTCAAAATAACTCAACACACAGCCATTAATGTCTAAACCGCTGGCAACAAAAGTGAGTACACCCCTAAGTGAAAATGTCCAAATTGGGCCCAATTAGCCATTTTCTCTCCCCGGTGTCATGTGACTCGTTAGTGTTACAAGGTCTCAGGTGTGAATGGGGAGCAGGTGTGTTAAATTTGGTGTTATGACTTGTAACGGGAGTCTCCTCCTGTGTTAGTCTGCTGCCGAAAGGGTGGAGATGTTACGGGAGTCACTTTGGGGGGGGAGGGGGTTGGGGGAACCCAGAATCCCTTGGAGAGTTTGGTAAACCCTTGCTTCAGCTCCCCATGCACCTCTTATGTCTGAGTGACCTTGTGTCTATTAGAGGCATAGGGTGACCAAGAAAACGTGGCTTGGATAACTTAAAATGAAACAGTAATACCGTACTTATCCACCATATCTCCCAGGAAATATACAAAGACTATTCCCGGTTTATTTGATTCTGAATTCTGAACTATATGTGTTAATTGAAAGAACTAGTCACATTGGCCTATGTACAATGGTGGAGACGGTCCATGTTCTACTAGGGGCTCCTGCTATTTGAAAGTGAAGGTGTCCTGTGTTTATGTTTATAATAATGTGTGTTGTGTCTTCTGAGCTAAAAAACCTGAAAGGTCATAGCTCTGAGCCACCTAGGCTGTTTAAATGATTAGTTAATTAGCTATGTTAATTCTGTTTCTGGAAGATTGCCAAGACCATGAAACTGAGCTGCAGCACGGTGGCCAAGACCATACAGCGGTTTAACAGGACAGGTTCCCCTCAGAACAAGCCTCGTCATGGTTGACCAAAGAGGTTGAGTGAACGTGCTCAGCGTCATATCCAGAGGTTGTCTTTGGGAAATAGACGTATGAGTGCTGCCAGCATTGCAGCAGAGGTTGAAGGGGTGGGGGGGTCAGCCTGTCAGTGCTCAGACCATACGCCGCACACTGCATCAAATTGGTCTGCATGGCTGTCGTCCCAGAAGGAAGCCTCTTCTAAAGATGACGCACAAGAAAGCCTGCAAACAGTTTGCTGAAGACAAGCAGACTAAGGACATGGATTACTGGAACCATGTCCTGTGGTCTGATGAGACCAAGATAAACTTATTGGGTTCAGATGGTGTCAAGCGTGTGTGGTGGCAACCAGGTGAGGAGTACAAAGACAAGTGTGTCTTGCCTACAGTCAAGCATGGTGGTGGGAGTGTCTTGGTCTGGGGCTGCATGAGTGCTGCGGGCACTGGGGAGCTACAGTTCATTGAGGGAACCATGAATGCCAACATGTACTGTGACATACTGAAGCAGAGCATGATCCCCTCCCTTCAGAGACTGGGCTGCAGGGCAGTATTCCAACATGATAATGACCCCAAACATACCTCCAAGACTACACTGCCTTGCTAAAGAAGCTGAGGGTAAAGGTGATGGACTGGCCAAGAATGTCTCCAGACCTAAACCCTATTGATCATCTGTGGGGCATCCTCAGATGGAAGGTGGAGGAGCGCAAGGTCTCCAACATCCACCAGCTCCGTGATGTCGTCATGGAGGAGTGGAAGAGGACTCCAGTGACAACCTGTGAAGCTCTGGTGAACTCCATGCCCAAGGGGGTTAAGGCAGTGCTGGAAAATAATGGTGGCCACACAAAATATTGACACTTTGGGCCCAATTTGGACATTTTCACTTAGGGGTGTACTCACTTTTGTTGCCAGCGGTTTAGACATTAATGGCTGTGTGTTGAGTTATTTTGAGGGGACAGCAAATTTACACTGTTATACAAGCTGTACACTCACTACTTTACATTGTAGCAAAGTGTCATTTCTTCAGTGTTGTCACATGAAAAGATAGAATAAAATATTTACAAAAATGTGAGGGGGTGTACTCACTTTTGTGAGATTATGTAAATCAAAACGCCAGCAATAATAAAACGAATAATTGCAACAATGGCCAATACTTGTGGTGCGTACACACGGCATACTTCAGATTCAGCTATTACCGACCATTGCATAATTCCAAACACTTGGCTGGGAAATAAGTAACACGTTTTCTTCTGTTGTTGTGCCGTTGGTGTAAATATATCTTGACTAATTCAATCCACATCTCCGCTTTGCAGAAAGGGCGCAGACTGTGGTTCCATGGCTCCCTCTGGGGACCATTTCCTGCATTACACAAGTGGAAAAGACGGAACGCTCTCCTTGGCGCTGGTGCTAGTCAACGTGGTCCTGGTGTCAGGCGCAATTCTCCTGTATTGCTCAATATGTAAAAGGTAGGTTAAAAAAAAAAAACTTTAAACAATGGGTTCAACTAATTCTTGAAACTGAATTTCATGCAAACTGTTAAATACACAAATTAAAAAAAAAAATGAAAATACACCTACACTATATTGTCAAAAGTATTGGGACGTCTGCCTTTACACGCACATGAACTTTAATGGCATCCCAGTCTTAGTCCATAGGGTTCAATATGGAGTTGGCCCACCCTTTACAGCTATAACAGCTTCAACTCTTCTGGGAGTGTGTCTATGGGAATGTTTGACCATTCTTCCAGAAGTGCATTTGTGAGGTCAGGCACCGATGTTGGACGAGAAGGCCTGGCTCGGAGTCTCCGCTCTAATTAATGCCAAAGGTGTTCTATCAGGTTGAGGTCAGGACTGAGCAGGCCAGTCAAGTTCTTCCACCCCAAACTGGCTCATGTCTTTATGGACCTTGCTGTACAGGGACTGCTCTACAAGTCAAATGTAGGTACTGCGACTCCCCCAAAATCCCCCTGCCTAGCACATATACTTCCCCCTCACCCCCCCCCCCCCAAATTACCCCACCTAGCACACACACAAATTTCCCCTCCTAGAACACGTCCCCTCCCCCCAAACTAAAACCTAACCCCCCCCAGCGCAAATCCCCCCTTACTCCTTTTCCAGCACAAATCCCCCCTCCCTGCTCAAATACCCCCCAAATCTCCCCTCCTAGAATGAATCTTATTCCCACTGCCCCCAAATTCCCCCTCCTAGCACAAATCCCCCCAATCTCTTTGAGTCCTTGAGCACAAATCTCTCTCAATCCCCTCTACTAGCATACATTCTGTCCCCCCAATCCCCCAACCCTGTAAAAATCCCCCCCAGTCACCCCTCCTAGCACATCCTCCCTCAAATTTCCTCTCCTAGAACAAGTTTTATCCCCCATTTTGCCCAAATTTCCCCTCCTAGCACAAGTCCCTCCCCCATCCCCTCCACCAGCACAAATCCCCTCTTTCCCTCTTCCAGCACAAAACCCCCCAATCCCCCCTCTCTGCCCTGCCCAACACCCCCCCCCCAAATCACCCCTCCTATCACATTCCCCCAAAATTTCCCCTCCTAGAACAAATCCTATTCCCACTGCCACCCCAATTCCCCTCCTAGCACAAGTTCCCTACCCCCCTGAAACCCCCTCGAGCACAAATCACTCCTTCTCCTCTTCCCGTACAAATCACACACCCCCATCCCCCTCCTAGCACAAATCCTTCCCCTCATCCCCCCTCCCTGCACAAATCCCTAGCACGTCCTCCCAAATGTCCCCTCCTAGAACAAATCTTACCCCCAATGCCCCCAAATTCCTCCTCCTAGCACAAATCCCCTCCCCCTCGAATCTGCCCGAGCACAAATCACCCCTTCTCCTCTTCAAGCACAAATCACCCTCAACCCCCCTTCCTAGCACAAATACTTTCCATCCCCCCTCCCTGCACAAATCCCACACAAATTACCCCTCCTAGCACATCCTCACAAATTTCCCCTCCTAGAACAAATCTTACCCCCAATGCCACCAAATTCCTCCTCCTAGCACAAATTCCCTCCCCCTCGAATCCACCCGAGCACAAATCACCCCTTCTCCTCTTCAAGCACAAATCACTCTCAACCCCTCTTCCTAGCACAAGTCCTTCCCCCCATCCACCCTTCCTGCAGAAATTACCCCTCCTAGCACATACTTCCCCTTCATATTTTCTTTCCTAGAACAAATCTTACTCCCACTGCACCCAAATTCCTCCTCCTAGCACAAATTCCCTCCCCCTCGAATCCCCCTGAGCACAAATCACTCCTTCTTCTCTTCCCGCACAAATCCCCCCCCCCAATTACACTCCTAGCACAAATTCTTCCCCTCATCCCATCTCCCTGCACAAATTCCACACAAATCACCCCCTCCTAGCACATCCTTCTAAATTTCCCCTCCTAGAACAAATCTTACCCCCACTGTCCCAAAATTCCTCCTCCTAGCACAAATCCCCTTCCCATCGAATCACCCCAAGCACAAATCACCACCAACCACCTTCCTAGCACAAATCCTCCTCCATCCCCCTTCCCTTCACAAATCCCACTCAAATCACCCCTTCTAGCACAACCCCCCCAATTTTCCCTCCTAGAACAAATCATTTCCCCCGACGTCCCCCAAATTCCTCCTCCTACCACAAATCCCCTCCCCCTCAAATCCCCCGAGCACAAATCGCCCCTTCTCCTCTTCCCGGACAAATCGACCCCCAGCCCCATTACCCTACTAGCACAAATATTTCTCCTCATCCCCCCTCCCTGCACGAATCCCACACAAATCCCACACATCCTCCCAAATTTATCCTTCTAGAATGAATCTTTTCCCCCAGACGTCCCCCAAATTCCTCCTCCTAGTACAACAAATCAGCACCAAATTACCCCTCCCAGCACATCCCTCCTCAAACTTCCCCCGCCGCTGTCATTACTCATTTCAGCGTGTAGCAGAAGGAACTCTCCTTGTGGTGCCCCTCCACCTCACATGATACCAGGGCCCTGGGCAGCCGCCCCTCTTGCCCCCCCCCCTTATCTCAGCCCTGATAACACATGTTCCCTTGCAAGGTACATTGGGGGTGGCCCTAAAAGTTAGAATGATAAAGTTGATACTTAGGTAGAATTTTTCCATTTTTCTGGTAGCAGTTACTGTTTCCTAGCAATAAATACAAATTCATATATTTTCTTGTATCTTGTCTGGTTCCAATTTATCTCTGGTGAGCAGATAAATCACGCAGAGTAGCGGCAGATTGTCAGTATGGATCTGCCCCACCTCTGAGCGGGGATCAGATGTCTTATTAATGACTATCGTTTTATGGTTTGAACTCTGAGATATTGCCTTGTTGCCGGTATTTCCTTTTCGACGTTTTGGAAATGTTCTGCTATTCCTCTCGGAAAGTAACCTTTGTGATTGCAGGACGAGGCACGGTAATCAGTTCCACCAGTTGGAAGGCCTGGCGGAACGCGCACAGCTGTTAACATCTGTCAGGACAAAGCGGCCAAATTTCCGCAAGACAATTCGATATACTCGAGCTACAATGACAGGGCAGGAAGGTAACGCGGTGGAGAGGAAGTCTTCGAATTTCCTCCACATTCACCTAAAACACTGAGCCTTGGATCAAAGCTTGGGAACCGGCGGCTCGTGTGTTAGAGTTTGGCCAGCTGCCAGAGAAGTGGGGTCTGATTTTTTATTTTCTGAATTGCATGTGTTAGCAGGTTCATGGTCGGCGCTAATTCAATCCGGGATCTGAACCAAAAAACCCACCGTATCTGCACACAAGAGTGGAACTCCAACCTCCCGTGCAGGTTCTTCTTCTCATGGACTGAAACGGCTTACTCTTATTTTACGGCACACTACCTCCCGTGCAGGTTCTTCTTCTCATGGACTGAAACGGCTTACTCTTATTTTACGGCACACTACCTCCCGTGCAGGCTCTTCTCCTCATAGACTGAAACGGCTTACTCTTATTTTACGGCACACTACCTCCCGTACAGGCTCTTCTTCTCATGGACTGAAATGGCTTACTCTTATTTTACGGCACACTACCTCCCGTGCAGGCTCTTCTCATGGACTGAAACGGCTTACTCTTATTTTACGGCACACTACCTCCCGTACAGGCTCTTCTTCTCCTGGACTGAAACGGCTTACTCTTATTTTACGGCACACTACCTCCCGTGCAGGCTCTTCTTCTCCTGGACTGAAATGGCTTACTCTTATTTTACGGCACACTACCTCCCGTGCAGGCTCTTCTTCTCCTGGACTGAAATGGCTTACTCTTATTTTACGGCACACTACCTCCCGTGCAGGCTCTTCTTCTCCTGGACTGAAATGGCTTACTCTTATTTTACGGCACACTACCTCCCGTACAGGCTCTTCTTCTCATGGACTGAAACGGCTTACTCTTATTTTACAGCACACTACCTCCCGTGCAGGCTCTTCTTCTCCTGGACTGAAATGGCTTACTCTTATTTTACGGCACACTACCTCCCGTACAGGCTCTTCTTCTAATGGACTGAAACGGCTTACTCTTATTTTACGGCACACTACCTCCCGTGCAGGCTCTTCTTCTCATTTACTGAAACGGCTTACTCTTATTTTACGGCACACTACCTCCCGTGCAGGCTCTTCTTCTCATGGACTGAAACGGCTTACTCTTATTTTAGGGCACACTACCTCCCGTGCAGGCTCTTCTTCTAATGGACTGAAACGGCTTACTCTTATTTTACGGCACACTACCTCCCGTGCAGGCTCTTCTTCTCATGGACTGAAATGGCTTACTCTTATTTTACGGCACACTACCTCCTGTACAGGCTCTTCTCATGGACTGAAACGGCTTACTCTTATTTTACAGCACACTACTTCCCGTGCAGGCTCTTCTTCTCATGGACTGAAACGGCTTACTCTTATTTTACGGCACACTACCTCCCGTGCAGGCTCTTCTTCTCATGGACTGAAATGGCTTACTCTTATTTTACGGCACACTACCTCCCGTGCAGGCTCTTCTTTTCATGGACTGAAACGGCTTACTCTTATTTTACGACACACTACCTCCTGTACAGGCTCTTCTCATGGACTGAAACGGCTTACTCTTATTTTACGGCACACTATCTCCTGTACAGGCTCTTCTCATGGACTGAAATGGCTTACTCTTATTTTACGGCACACTACCTCCCATACAGGCTCTTCTTCTCATGGACTGAAATGGCTTACTCTTATTTTACGGCACACTACCTCCCGTGCAGGCTCTTCTTCTCATGGACTGAAATGGCTTACTCTTATTTTACGGCACACTACCTCCTGTACAGGCTCTTCTCATGAACTGAAACGGCTTACTCTTATTTTACGGCACACTACCTCCCGTACAGGCTCTTCTTCTCCTGGACTGAAACGGCTTACTCTTATTTTACAGCACACTACCTCCCGTGCAGGCTCTTCTTCTCCTGGACTGAAACGGCTTACTCTTATTTTACGGCACACTGCCTCCGGTACAGGCTCTTCTTCTCATGGACTGAAACGGCTTACTCTTATTTTACGGCACACTACCTCCCGTGCAGGCTCTTCTTCTCATTTACTGAAACGGCTTACTCTTATTTTACGGCACACTACCTCCCGTGCAGGCTCTTCTTCTCATGGACTGAAACGGCTTACTCTTATTTTATGGCACACTACCTCCCGTGCAGGCTCTTCTTCTCATGGACTGAAACGGCTTACTCTTATTTTACGGCACACTACCTCTCGTGCAGGTTCTTCTTCTCATGGACTGAAATGGCTTACTCTTATTTTACGGCACACTACCTCCCGTGCAGGCTCTTCTTCTCATGGACTGAAACGGCTTACTCTTATTTTACGGCACACTACCTCCTGTACAGGCTCTTCTCATGGACTGAAACGGCTTACTCTTATTTTACGGCACACTACCTCCCGTACAGGCTCTTCTTCTCATGGACTGAAATGGCTTACTCTTATTTTACGGCACACTACCTCCTGTACAGGCTCTTCTCATGGACTGAAACGGCTTACTCTTATTTTACGGCACACTACCTCCCGTACAGGCTCTTCTTCTCATGAACTGAAATGGCTTACTCTTATTTTACGGCACACTACCTCCCGTGCAGGCTCTTCTTCTCATGGACTGAAACGGGTTACTCTTATTTTACGGCACACTACCTCCTGTGCAGGCTTTTCTTCTCATGAACTGAAACGGCTTACTCTTATTTTATGGCACACTACCTCCCGTACAGGCTCTTCTTCTCATGGACTGAAACGGCTTACTCTTATTTTACGGCACACTACCTCCCGTGCAGGCTCTTCTTCTCCTGGACTGAAACGGCTTACTCTTATTTTACGGCACACTACCTCCCATACAGGCTCTTCTTCTCATGGACTGAAACGGCTTACTCTTATTTTACGGCACACTACCTCCCGTGCAGGCTCTTCTTCTCTTGGACTGAAACGGCTTACTCTTATTTTACGGCACACTACCTCCCGTGCAGGCTCTTCTTCTCATGGACTGAAACGGCTTACTCTAATTTTACGGCACACTACCTCCCGTGCAGGCTCTTCTTCTCATGGACTGAAACGGCTTACTCTTATTTTATGGCACACTACCTCCCGTGCAGGCTCTTCTTCTCATGGACTGAAACGGCTTACTCTTATTTTACGGCACACTACCTCTCGTGCAGGTTCTTCTTCTCATGGACTGAAATGGCTTACTCTTATTTTACGGCACACTACCTCCCGTGCAGGCTCTTCTTCTCATGGACTGAAACGGCTTACTCTTATTTTACGGCACACTACCTCCTGTACAGGCTCTTCTCATGGACTGAAACAGCTTACTCTTATTTTACGGCACACTACCTCCCGTACAGGCTCTTCTTCTCATGGACTGAAATGGCTTACTCTTATTTTACGGCACACTACCTCCCGTGCAGGCTCTTCTTCTCATGGACTGAAACGGCTTACTCTTATTTTACGGCACACTACCTCCTGTACAGGCTCTTCTCATGGACTGAAACAGCTTACTCTTATTTTACGGCACACTACCTCCCGTGCAGGCTCTTCTTCTCCTGGACTGAAATGGCTTACTCTTATTTTACTGCACACTACCTCCCGTACAGGCTCTTCTTCTCATGGACTGAAACGGCTTACTCTTATTTTACGGCACACTACCTCCCGTGCAGGCTCTTATTCTCATTTACTGAAACGGCTTACTCTTATTTTACGGCACACTACCTCCCGTGCAGGCTCTTCTTCTCATGGACTGAAACGGCTTACTCTTATTTTATGGCACACTACCTCCCATGCAGGCTCTTCTTCTCATGGACTGAAACGGCTTACTCTTATTTTACGGCACACTACCTCTTGTGCAGGTTCTTCTTCTCATGGACTGAAATGGCTTACTCTTATTTTACGGCACACTACCTCCCGTGCAGGCTCTTCTTCTCATGGACTGAAACGGCTTACTCTTATTTTACGGCACACTACCTCCTGTACAGGCTCTTCTCATGGACTGAAACGGCTTACTCTTATTTTACGGCACACTACCTCCCGTACAGGCTCTTCTTCTCATGGACTGAAATGGCTTACTCTTATTTTACGGCACACTACCTCCTGTAAGGCTCTTCTCATGGACTGAAACGGCTTACTCTTATTTTACGGCACACTACCTCCTGTAAGGCTCTTCTCATGGACTGAAACGGCTTACTCTTATTTTACGGCACACTACCTCCCGTACAGGCTCTTCTTCTCATGGACTGAAACGGCTTACTCTTATTTTACGGCACACTACCTCCCGTGCAGGCTCTTCTTCTCATGGACTGAAACGGCTTACTCTTATTTTACGGCACACTACCTCCCGTGCAGGCTCTTCTTCTCATGGACTGAAACAGCTTACTCTTATTTTACGGCACACTACCTCCCGTACAGGCTCTTCTTCTCATGGACTGAAACGGCTTACTCTTATTTTACGGCACACTACCTCCCGTGCAGGCTCTTCTTCTCCTGGACTGAAACGGCTTACTCTTATTTTACTGCACACTACCTCCCGTACAGGCTCTTCTTCTTATGGACTGAAACGGCTTACTCTTATTTTACGGCACACTACCTCCCGTGCAGGCTCTTCTTCTCATGGACTGAAACGGCTTACTCTTATTTTAGGGCACACTACCTCCCGTGCAGGCTCTTCTTCTCATGGACTGAAACGGCTTACTCTTATTTTACGGCATACTACCTCTCGTGCAGGTTCTTCTTCTCATGGACTGAAATGGCTTACTCTTATTTTACGGCACACTACCTCCCGTGCAGGCTCTTCTTCTCATGGACTGAAACGGCTTACTCTTATTTTACGGCACACTACCTCCTGTACAGGCTCTTCTCATGGACTGAAACGGCTTACTCTTATTTTACGGCACACTACCTCCTGTACAGGCTCTTCTCATGGACTGAAACGGCTTACTCTTATTTTACGGCACACTACCTCCCGTACAGGCTCTTCTTCTCATGGACTGAAACGGCTTACTCTTATTTTACGGCACACTACCTCCCGTACAGGCTCTTCTTCTCATGGACTGAAATGGCTTACTCTTATTTTACGGCACACTACCTCCCGTGCAGGCTCTTCTTCTCATGGACTGAAATGGCTTACTCTTATTTTACTGCACACTATGAGCTTCTCTCAAAACTCATTAGAAGCTGGAGCAAGTCCGATAAAGCCCACCTCGTTTCCTGGCTGGAGGGCATCTGGCATCTTCAACATCAATTATAGAAGCTCAACGTCACATGTGGGTGTTACCTAGGGAGGTCTGCCTAGGAAGGTCCACTCCTCCAGACTGACACCCAACCATAGCTCCCAACTGGCCCTGATTTCGAGGGATTGTCCCTGATTTGGAGGGACTGTCCCTGATTTGGAGCAATGTCTCGCTGTCCCTCTTTCCCTCTCATTTGTCCCTCATTTTGGTCTTATCTATAGAGTTGTATATAAAATGCACTTTTTATCTTTCAAAAAGTGTTTCCCGGTGCTAAACCTTTCATCCAATTTCTAAATTGCTGCATTTGTAGCCAATATAAAGGAATAGTAGTGGTAAAAAAAATCCCTTGTAAATTGAATTAACCTTTTTGTTTTTGGTTAATTCTCCTTTAAGGGGGTGTGGCAGGGGGGCGTGTCCTATGCCTACATATGTTTGCTAGTAGGTGTCCCTCATTCTCATCTCAAAATGTTGGGAGGTATGCACCCAACCATTAAGGCATTTTGCTACATTTTGCTACTTGCATAACCCCCTCCCACTGCTTGCATCATGACTGAGGGCTCTAGAGAAGTGTACTGAGGAAGGCCCATATACGGCCCCCCCCGGACAGCCCCTTCCACCAGCCACAATCTGCCTACATTGCATAGAAAAAACACAAAGACCCAGTGATGAAATCGCTGGGTATTAACCACTTGCTTACAGGGCACTTAAACCCCCCTCCTATCCAGACCAATTTTCAGCTTTCAGCGCTGTCGCACTTTGAATGACAATTGTGCGGTCACACAACACTGTACCCAAATGAAATTTTTATCATTTTTTCAGCACAAATTGAGCTTTCTTTTGGTGGTATTTGATCACCTCTGCGGTTTTTACTTTTTGTTAAAAAAATGTAAAAAACTGAATTTTTTTTTTTTTTAATTTTTTTTTTTTTTTAATATTTTGTTATAAAAAATTTAAAACGGGTAATTTTTCTCCTTCATTGATGTACGCTGATGAGGCGGCAGTGATGGGCACTGATAGGCGGCAGTGATGGGCACTGGTGGGTGGCAGTGTTGGGCAGCACTGGCAGGTGGCACTGATTGGCACTACAGGTGGGCATTGATAGGTGGTACTTGTGGGCATTGATAGGTGGAACTTGTGGGCACTGTTAGGTGGCACTGTGGGCACTGTTAGGTGGCACTGTGGGCACTGTTAGGTGGCACTTTTATTGGGCACTGATGAGGCAGATGTGCCTCTTCCACTTCGGGACCGATGTCCCTTACATCTGAGCCGGTGATCGGCTTTTTTTTCTACTCTCGCTGTCAGCATGAGTAAAAAAAAAAAACGATTACCGATGTTTTGTTTACATCATGTGATCAGCTGTCATTGGCTGACAGCTGATCACATGGTAAGGGGCCGGGACCGGCCCCTTACACGGATTGGTGATCAGCCGAGTCTCAGTGACTCACCGCGCCCGGCGCGTGCCCTGCAGGGCACGCGCAGGGAGCGTGCACAGGGGAGGCCGTCATTCTTGGCTTCAAAGTTTTGACATCATCGGTAGCTCATCCTACGGTTCCCGATCGTCACCATGTGACCATGAGCGGTCAGCAACAGCTTGGTCACAGTTCTGAGGGTGGCGATGGCTCAGAACTACACAGCCATGCACAAGGCATATAATGTGTATAGCAGCTGCAAATCATATTATTAAAACTTTTCTCAATTTTAATAATGTTGTGTGTTCATTTTTTTTTTAGTGTTGCGTTAAAAAAGCATAAAATTAAAAAAAAAGAAAGAAAAAAAAACGTTTATTTTATTTGTAAATAACCTTGGAAAGCTTGGTACCATAATCATAACTTTAGCGTCATTCTAAAGACGACAAATTATAGGATTAAATGTATCCTTTTTTTTTTCTGTAACAATATTTTTCCAAAACTATAACTGATTAAAGTAGAAACGAATTGCCGCTGGTTCTACACTGGTTACACTGGTACGCTGGTTGTTTGTCTTCACTGAGCAGCGAGTGTCACCATTGTCTTCTCTGCCCTTCCAGTGCTCACTGGAGCTCTGGGCTGTGGAGGAATGCGGGATGGCTCAGGCTCTTAGCGGTGCACTGAGAGGCTGAGTTCTCCTGCAGGTCAAGCATCCGGGTGGATCCCAACATTATTGTCGAGATCCCTGCAGAGCCTTGGACCGGCTCTGTGACATCAGCCAACAGCGGACTTTAGCTGGACTTTAGGCCACAGGTGAGCACAACTAAATGCACTCCTGTGACCCACAGAAGAGGTATGGCCAAAAGTGCTTTGGCCATACTTCTCCTTTAAGTAATGCCAAATTTCTTGCTGACTGAACAAACCCATAACAGGAATGTAGAAATTGTTCTGCTCCATAGGGGGGCGTACAGTGGGGAGAGCTGAACTGGTTAAAATAGGAAATAATATCTGATGTATGAATAATATCTGATCTCTAGGGGCCGGTCCCCCGGGTTCTTCTATTGTCCAGCCTGTCTATATGCTGAATTCTCCGAGAAAACGTTTTCAGGGTCAGGAAATTGGATCCATCTGGTGCCTATTAGTGCTGAAGATCTGCCAGCTTTGATACATTGCTCTGCAAGGCTTCTGTGCACTAAGTGATGAAAGCAAGATGACTTCTCTGCATTGAACCCCTAAACTCGGAGATCTCCTATCGGCCCCATGACCCCGTCAATGTGCCATAGGGGATTAGTGAGCGAGCAACGGCCAAGGAGATCCTTCCATGTTTATTGCCTGTTTTGTGTGGAAAACAATTTTAATTTTTGCATTTGTACCACCTGGCCTTGACATGTCCATATTGTCTATAAAACTTTTTCGCAACCTTAATAAAGTTTGTTTCCAAGTTAAAGCCAGGTGGTACAAATACAAGAAGGGTTCATTTGAAGATAAAATAAGGAAACCAGCTTTTGCGGCAATATTTACGTCAATCCAGAGATGTCCCCCCCGCCCCCTGCACTACTTTCTTACTGCAGGCATCATTCAACCAACTTCCTCCCAGCCCCAATTGCCCGGATCAGCCCCCAACCTGTGACTGGACAGTAAAAGGAGAAGCAGCACAGAGATGAGCGCATTGCTCTGCCACTCTGCTCTCTCCTTCTATCAACTTTTGCTGCAAAATTTACTGTCAATCAGAGATTCCCCCACCCTCCCCATCAGTACTTTTTTTTTCCTGCCAGCATCATTTAACTTTATTCTGAGCCCAGGTTGTCCAGGACTTGCCCCCAATCCTAGCCAGAGATAAAGGTAAAAATGAAGAGCCCACCAACCAACCAACTTCCTCCCAGCCCCAATTGTCCCGGATCAGCCCTCAACCTGTGACTGGACAGTAAAAGGAGAAGCAGAACAGAGATGAGATCATTGCTCTGCCACTCTGCTCTCTCCTTCTATCAACTATTGCTGCAATGTTTATGTCAATCCAGAGATTTCCCCCTGCAGTACTTTTTCTGCCAGCATCATCGAACCAACTTCCTCCCAGTCCAAATTGTCCCGGATCAGCCCCCAACCTATGACTGGACAGTAAAAGGAGAAGCAGCACAGAGATTAGATCATTTTTCTATCACTGTGCTCTCGCCTTCTATCAACTTTTACTGCAAACATTACTGTCAATCAGAGGTCCCCCCATCCTCCCCATCAGTACTTTTTTCTGCCAGCATCATTTAACCTTATTCTGAGCCCAGGTTGTCCTGGACATGCCCCTAACCCAGCCAATGATAACCAGGTAAAAATAAAGAGGTTAGAACAACAAAATTGGCTTTTGCTGCAATATTTACATGAATCCAGAGATTTCCCCCCGCAGTAATTTATTTCAGCCAGCATCATTCAACCAACTTCCTCCCAGCCCATGTTTTCCTTGATCATTCCCCAACCTGTGACTGGGCAGTGAAAAGAGAAGCAGCACAGAGATGAGTTCATTGCTTTGTCACACTGCTTTCTCCTTCTAACAACCTTTGCTGCAATATTTACGTCAATCCAGAGATTTCCCCCTGTAGTACTTTCTTTCTGCCAGCATCATTCAACCAACTTCCTCACAGCCCAAACTGTCCCAGATCAGCCCCCAACCTGTGACTGGACAGTAAAAGGAGAAGCAGAACAGAGATGGTATCATCGCTCTGTCACTCTGCTATCTCCTTCTATCAGCTTTTGCTGCAATATTTACATCAATCCTGAGATTTCCCCCTTGTAGTACTTTCTTCCTGCCAGCATCATTCATCCAACTATCTCCCGGCCCAAACTGTCCCAGATCAGCCCCCAACCTGTGACTAGACAGTGAAAGGAGAAGCAGAACAGCGATGAGCTCATCACTCTGTCACTCTGCTCTCGCCTTCTTACCTTTCCTGCAAAATTTACTGTCAATCCAGAGATTTCCCCCCGCCCTCCCCATCAGTACTTTTTTTTTTTGCCAGCATCATTCAACCTTCTTTTGAGCCCAGGTTGTCCAGGACTTGCCTCCAACCCCAGCGAACGATAACAAGGTAAAAATAAAAGAGCCCATTTGAGGATAAAATAACAAAACTGGCTTTTGCTGCAATTTTTACATCGATCCAGAGATTTCCCCCTGCAGTAATTTTTTTCTTTTAAACATACAAAGTGCAGCGCTAAAAGCATCGACCATATGTATGTGGGAAATGTATATTGTGGTAAATAAATAGTGTGCTACAAAGGACACATCAAAAATAAGAACCTGCATACAAATGTGAAAAACTGCTGTAAAAACCAGCAAAAAATCAAAGTGTCAATAATGAAATATGGAACAGCAAAAGGTGGAAGTCCATATATTGTAAGGCAAAAGAGCACCGGTAGGCACTGGAAGATGTATGGATCCTCAGATGGAGAGGAGACAGTAGATGTCAAGGTGAGAAAATGTTGAATAGAAGTAAGTGGATACTCTTACCGGATGTGTAGGACGCAAATACCGTATAGCAATGCGTCAAACAGGCATAGGGATACACTCCCATGGTGACGAACCAGACGAAAGTCCTGTGGGTCACGGACACCGATGGAAGATGGTGGTTGCAGATTGAAGTTGGACCACTGGCACACACGTCCTCCGATTGTAGAGCGGGGGGTGACCCAAAAGGGCGATTCAACATAGAGCCATGAAGGAAGAAAAAAAGGAAGCTCCACATGGTGTAGGTCAAAAATGGGATTTATTGGAAAAATACCATACAGGATTAAAAGTGATCACAATTCTTCAGAAGTTGGTTGTATGACAGCCCAGGTTGTCTCAGACATGCCCCCAACCAGTGACTAGACAGTGAAAGAAGAAGCAGCACAGCAATAAGCTCATCCCTCTGTCATTCTGCTCTCTCCTCTTATCAGCTAGCTTTTTTTTTTATCATACTGTATGAATTGAATGTCTCCTTGTGCTGCTTCTTTCTCATACCCACCAGGCCTGCTGTACACAAATCGCAAGAGGCTGATACCAGGTCAGATCCAGATACTTACACTGGTTACATATAAAATAAAATGATGTATTATTACAGAGCTGCATTAATTTGTGTTCTTTTGCATACACAACAAACTGTTATTTGCTCCCCTTTGGACTGAGTTCTGACAAATGACCGATCCTTCAGAAATCCAGAGAGCACCTTACTCTATATAAGAGTCGATGACCCACTACTTGGGATTTCTGTGTAGCAGAGGCTGTGTGTTGTCAGCTCATCACAGAAATTAAGTCACTCGCTAGATTTCTGGTAGTTCTCCTCTGCCGGACTGCAGAACACCGCCCTTTATCCATAACTCCTCCCTCTCCCCATCTACATAACCCATCCCCTTTCCTTATCTGCATAAAATAAGAGGGTTGTCTCATTAGAGAAAGCAATAAGCTCGCTGGATATTCGTACTTCTTTTCCCCTCTGCTGGACTGCAGAACACTCTCCCTTCATCTCCTTAACCCCTTCTCCCCTTCTCCTCTACACAACAAAAGAAGGGGGTGTTCTGTAGTCCAGAAAGGAGAACTCAGGCAGGGCTGACAATGCTCTTGGGATTGCATGCAGCAAATGCAGAGATGTCATCTCATTACAGGAAGTTATGAGTTGACTCAAATTCTAGCAGTTCTTCAGAACACCCCTTCTTCATCTCCATAACCCCACTCTCTCCTCATCTCCGTAACCCTCCCCTCCTCTCATCTATATGTAGCACCCTGGTTCTAAATAGGGCTGCTAATAAATCTAGTTGTGCTAGGTGGTAACTAGCCTGGCTAATTGGTAGGTTGATCCACTGATTCCTGTCCTAAGTCTGAGTTTGGGGTAGTTTATCTTTTCTGTCAATAGGTGGCACTGTTGCTTTTGACATTAGAATGATGGATTACCATAAATTCAGGTGATGGGCAACTAGGTTGTTTCAGCCAACCAGCAGGAGTTTCTTTAACCGCTGTGTATGCTGGGATCGGCTATTTATTTAGGAGGAGAGAGCCTCTCACTGTCCAGTCACAAGTTGGGGGCTGATCTGGGACAATTGGGGCTGTGAGGAAGTTGGTTGGTTGGTGGGCTCTTCATTTTTACCTTTGTTATCTTTGGCTGGGATTGCGGGCAAGGCCTGGACAACCTGGGCTCAGAATAATTTGTCAGGTGAGATTCTTCTTGTCCGAGGCTGCGGCCTGGGTGGGTGTGTGTTGAGAAGCTCCTGGTTGCTAGGCCTGAAACCTGAGGCCTATCCAGGAGGCATGCTGGCTGCTAGGTCCACTTAAGGCCTGCCCAGCAGTTTGGGGTTCCACAGAGGAGGAACAGCCAAGGTTAAGCCCAAAGCCTGGGGCGGAAGCGCTTGTGTTAGAGGCTCGGCTTGAAGGGAGCTTGTTCGTGGTCGGAGGTAAAGGAGAAGCAGTTGCCACAAAGGGCCAACCACTCCTGTTACCGGAGGCAAGTTTGGAAAGTATGAAGTTCTGAAGGAGTATCAGAGCAGACGCTTCACTAGACGGGGACGGTGAAGTAAATGGGAAAGCTTCAGTAGAGACTCATCCAGGAAGGCAGCGGGAAGCTGTGAATAAAGCTTGAAGGAGTACGGTGGGTAGGTGTGAGTAAGGCTTGAAGATACATGTGAGTGAAGCTCGGAGAATCCAGCGGGTGGCTGAGAGTCCAAGAAGTCTAGTGAGAGACGGCGAGTTGAGCTTAATGATCTACAGTGGGATACTGTGAGTTAAACTGGAAGATCTACAGTAGGATACTGTAAGAGAAGTTGTTGCTATAGGAGACAGCGGTTGCTACAAAATACAGATTGCTGCATTCAGCTTAAAGACCCTCGTTCTGTATTGCTGTCTGCCTAGTTCTATTTTTGTCTGCAGAGTTTGCCTTAATTGCTATTGCATTTGCCTAAGGGTGTCCTGTGCCATAAACCCTCTCCCCCAACATTCCTGTTAAGAGAAATAAAACACTCTTTGTTCATTTTTACAAAAAGTGACTGGTGCCCAATCTTTACACCAACTATGCCTAGTAACCTGCACCCTGAGGAGGAATGTCAGTTCTTCCTGGCTCTGGGGGTCATCATCAGGCCCCAGGACATTGGTAACTCTGCCCATGGTCCACATTTCATCCGCCCTTTTTCCAGGTGGGCACACCCAAGTCAGGCCCACTTCATAGGGTGATCCTGCCCGAACCCTGCCTCTAAATAGGAGGGGACTGCTAGTCACACCCACTTTATGGGTTGGTCCCACCCAGTCCCCACCTCTAAACATGTACATGTACAAGCACAGCCTTTATACCAGCAAATTATTGCCTTATTAGTAGGGGAAATGGCATTGCAAGGACAAATCCAGGACAGTTGGCATCTGTGTCTTAGGTGGAGCTGAACTAAAGACTAAAAATACTTACCTCTACTCCAACTGTCTGATGCTTTTGCCGGCATCTTTTCCCTGGCTTCTTCTGAATGACAGTCCTCGGCTGCCTTGATTGGCTGGCATGGGATGACGTCACTCCCGCACGCCCATGGAGTTCATTCATCCCAGCGCACTGGCATTGTGCCGGAAATGCAAGCCCAGCTTTGCATACTGCCAAGGACTGCAAACAGGCAGGTAGGTTTATTTTATATTCTGCCTGGTCTGCCCAACTTTTTTGTAGTTTTCCTGTGCTGTATGGAACTACATCCGTTTTTTATTATTATTCTGTGGTATGCTGACATCTAGTGGTGGTTTGGAGCAGGGATCGATCGATATTGTTTTTTAGGGCCGATGCAATACCGATTTTTCGGTCGCCTTTTAGGCCGATAGCCGGTATCAGGTGCCGATATTCTGTACATTTAAAGTTTTGAAAGATCAACACGATTTTCTACACAATTCTGGTATAAACTGGCTGGCACCCTGCTGTGGGTGGCTGGCTGGCTGGCAACCTGCTGTGGGTGGCTGGCTGACACCCTGCTGTTGGTGGCTGGCTGGCTGGCACCCTGATGTTGGTGGCTGGCTGGCACCCTGCTGTTGGTGGCTGACTGGCTGGCACCCTGATGTTGGTGGCTGGCTGGCACCCTGCTGTGGGTGGCTGGCTGGCACCCTGTTGGTGGCTGGCTGGCACCCTGCTGTGGGTGGCTGGCACCCTGCTCTGGGTGGCTGGCTGGCTGGCACCCTGCTCTGGGTGGCTGGCTGGCTGGCACCCTGCTGTGGGTGGCTGGCTGGCAGGCACTCTGCTGTGGGTGGCTGGCTGGCACCCTGCTGTGGGTGGCTGGCTGGCAGGCACTCTGCTGTGGGTGGCTGGCTGGCTGGCACCCTGCTCTGGGTGGCTGGCTGGCTGGCACCCTGCTCTGGGTGGCTGGCTGGCTGGCACCCTGCTGTGGGTGGCTGGCTGGCACCCTGCTGTGGGTGGCTGGCTGGCGGGCACCCTGCTGTAGCTGGCATGTCCTCTCTGTCACTGTCCGAGGCGAGGCAGACAGCAGCCTTTGCCCTATCCAGGTAGAAGAAGCTCAGTCAGACTGTCAGAACATTTGCAGGCCCCGGGTGCGGGGGCCTGCGGCGCAATATACGTAATGACGTCATGTTTGTGTGCCGCGTGCCTCCGCACACTGGGTCTGCCATGCAAAACCTTCTGAGTCCTGGTTTCTTCTACCCGGGCCAATGACATAGTGGGCCCTAAAAAGATGGCCGCTGCGGCAGGTAGAGACCAATATCAGAAAGTTTGTGACCAATACTGATTCTTTAAAAAAAGTGAATATCGGCCTCCCTGATAATTGGCCCCACTGATAATTGGTCGCCCCCTAGTTTGGAGCCGCCGCCACCTGTTTACCTATGAGATTTGGTTTCTCCCTCTGTCCCTCCCCCCTGTTTAGTGCTAGATTGTTCAGTCCTAGCTAAACCCTCCCTGTTCCTTTCATGTTCCCTCATTCAGTGTTAGTACTTTGCAGAGATAAGACTCAAAAAAGTCATTGTCTTCTTACACTTCAGAAGACTTGAAAATCATCTGCTGTACGGCAATTAGCTGAAGTAAAAATGTGTTGGATTCAACCTCTGTGTCTTTTTGAAGAGTTAAGCTGCCTGTGGATGGTGCCAAGTCAGCAGGTGACCATACTGTCTGGACAGACTGGGTCTAAAAAGGTGTGTCAATGCATAAAGCACATTTCAAAACAGAACACTGCTTGTTGGAAGGTTTTATTTTGAATGCCCTTAGTTCCATTAGGTTACACCATTGTAGCACTTTTAAGTACATTAATCTGCATTTATTTTCGCACATAAACATACCGGAATGCATGTGAATGCACAGCATATGCATGTAAGTAAATACAACTCAGTAAAAAAAGGATAAAAAAAAATAAAAGTAAAAAAAAAAAAAAAAAGGTACTACCAACGCATCCCAAATGCACCACAAATGCATGTAAACATGCATGCAGAACTGCACACTGAACGTGGGGATTGCGGTATAAGCAAGCCCTTAAATCTCATAAAGAAAAGCTGACTGTTGGAAACACCCCTGGCAGTGGTCTGGTATAGATGTTAATGGGACACCCCCCCCCCCCCAAAAAAAAATAGATACCAGATCCTTATCCTTGATGGGGGTCTGGTATGGGTGTCAACGAAGACCTCACCTCCCAAATAAAAATACTATGTTTGGTGCCCCCATGCTCCATAACAGACCCAATTAAAGGGGACCCCATGCAAAAAACAAAAAAAAAGTTTCTGGTATAGATGTTAATGGGGACCCCCACTCCCCCCCAAAAAAATACATACCATATCCTTATCCTTGATGGGGGGTCTGGTATGGGTGTCAAAGAGGACCTCACCTCCCAAATAAATGGACCCCATGCAGAAAACAAGAAAAAAAAAAAGTGTCTGGTATAGGTGTTAATGGGGGACCCCCCCCCGCCCCAAAAAAATAGATACCAGATCCTTATCCTTGATGGGGGGTCTGGTATGGGTGTCAAAGAGGACCTCACCTCCCAAATAAAAATACTATGTTTGGTGCCCACCAAATTCCATAACAGACCCAATTTAAGGGGCACCTCATGCAGAAATGAAGAAAAAAAAGTGTCTGGTATAGATGTTAATGGGTGACCCCCCCCCCCCCCGCCCCAAAAAAATAGATACCAGATCCTTATCCTTGATGGGGGGTCTGGTATGGGTGTCAAAGAGGGCCTCACCTCCCAAATAGAAATACTATGTTTGGTGCCCACCAAATTCCATAACAGACCCAATTTAAGGGGCACCTCATGCAGAAATGAAGAAAAAAAAGTGTCTGGTATAGGTGTTAATGGGGGACCCCCCCCCCCGCCCCAAAAAAATAGATACCAGATCCTTATCCTTGATGGGGGTCTGGTATGGGTGTCAAAGAGGACCTCACCTCCCAAATAAAAATACTGTTTGGTGGCCCCCATGCTCCATAGCAGACCCAATTAAAGGGGACCCCATGCAGAAAACAAAAAAAAAGTGTCTGGTATAGATGTAAATGGGGACCCCCCCCCCCCCAAAAAAAATAGATACCAGATCCTTATCCTTGATGGGGGTCTGGTATGGGTGTCAAAGAAGACCTCACCTCCCAAATAAATGGACCCCATTCAGAAAACAAGGAAAAAAAGTGCCCCCCCCCCAATTCCATACCAGACCCTTATGTGAGCATGAAGCCTGACCAGGAAAGGACAGGGGCAAGCGTGAGCTCATCCCCCCTCCTGAATTATATTAGATTGCATGCCCTCAACAACATGGGGGTACCTTGCCCCGGCTGACAGGTGAATAGGCTGGGCGGAGATATGTCAGTGGTTACCAATGCTGGTGGCCCCCCAGCTCCCTAACAGCCAGAAGTCCAGAGAGCAGGACCTTTACATTTAGCAGCAGTATTAATGTTGTAGTAAAGGTTTCGCTTCCCATTTAGTTCAGCGACTTGCCGAACTTCCAAACCGAGTTTAGGACCGAACTGGCAGCTCATTCTTAAACGAGGGCTATACTGTGGGGCAGGACTGTGTACATCTCAGGACCAGATGGACAGAAATACAAATGTGGCAGGTAAAACAGCTCCCAAAAATGTATTTAATCTATGTATTTAGCTGCCTGTAATTCAGTTCTAGAACAAAATAATGAAGGTAAGGTAAGTCATGCCAACCAAGCATGTAAGCCCTCAATACCATAATACATGTCTGTGATCTGCAATGGTGTATCAGAGATATGACTTGTTTCCTTCTCTGTTTTTCAGGAGAACTGCAGATATCTCCAACAGTAGAATAAAAAGAGAAAGGCCACATTCTGAGCTGAAAAAGGTGGTAAGTGGCTTAGGTTGAGTACATGTACGTGTTCCTGTAGGGTGTTCACAGCCAAGTCCTAAGAACGCTATTTAGCAAAATTAAAGTTTTAATCCACCCAGAACTAATATTTCCATGTTTAGTTGATAATGGAGTGTTTAACCACCTAGTAGTCTTATCTATCTCTGAGATCTCTTAACTGAGTTCCTGGCTTTGCACACCTGCTGTGCCCATTATGAGGGTTCCCACCATCCCTGTGCTGAGTTCCTGGGTCTGTACACCTGCTGTGCCCATTATGAGGATTCCCACCATCCCTGTGCTGACTTCCCATATCAGTATACATGCTATGCCCATTATGAGGGGTTCCCACCATCCCTGTGCCGAGTTCCAAGGTCGGTACACCTGCTATGCCCATTATGAGGGGTTCCCACCATCCCTGTGCTTAGTTCCTGGGTCTGTACACCTGCTGTGCCCATTATGAGGGGTTCCCACCATCTCTGTGCTGAGCTCCCAGGTTTGTACACCTGCTATGCCCATTATGAAGGGTCCCCACCATCCCTGTGCTGAGTTTCTGAGTCTGTACACCTGCTGTGCCCATTATGAGGGGTTCCCACCATCCCTGTGCTGAGTTCTCGGGTCTGTACACCTGCTTTGCCCGTTATGAGGGGTTCTCACCATCCCTGCACTGAGTTCCTGGGTCTGTACACCTGCTATGCCCATTATGAGGGGTTCCCACCATCTCTGTGCTGAGCTCCCAGGTTTGTACACCTGCTATGCCCATTATGAGGGGTCCCCACCATCCCTGTGCTGAGTTTCTGATTCTGTACACCTGCTGTGCCCATTATGAGGGGTTTCCACCATCCCTGTACTGAGTTCTTGGGTCTGTACACCTGCTTTGCCTGTTATGAGGGGTTCTCACCATCCCTGCGCTGAGCTCCTGGGTCTGTTCACTTGCTGTGTCCCTTATGAGGGGTTTCCACCATCCCTGTGCTGAGTTCCCAGGTCATTACACCTGCAATGCCCATTATGAGGGCTTCCCACCATCCCTCTGCTGAGTTCCTGGATCTGTACAAATGCTGTGCCCATTATGAGGGGTTCCCACCATCCCTGCACTGAGTCTCCAGGGCTGTAAACCTGCTGTGCCCATTATGAGGGGTTAATTTTGTTTATTGAAAAATCTTACAAACAACGACTTATATGCAATAAAACCATAATAAATAAATAAAACATATTTACAAAAGAATTGAATATGACTATACAAAACAAAAAAAACAAGAACATAATAAATGGTGCAAACCAATTTGAGCACAACATAATCCTTTACGGGAGAGCCAGACTAAGGAACATCACCGTCACCATGCATGTAGCCTTTATAAAAACGGAGTGGGAACTGCCATTAGGGTAGTTGAGGCAGCCGTTTCTTAGCTACTACTCCCTCTCCCTGGAGAACCAGCGCACTTCATTGCACCCTGGCACTCATCATCCATAGAGGATGCCATACTCAACCAGTCCCATTCATCATCATCATCTGACAGGACTTCAAACTTATTTGCCAAAGGCAAAACCTTAGGACTTGCAACATTAGGGTTACTCAACATCCTTCAAGATCTGACTGGTAGGTGGGGGGGGGGGGGGGAGGTAAGTATATTATCTGTTTTTTTTTTTCCCCACACAGGTACTTTTAAGAAGCTTTTTAGAGGGGATGAGGGGTAACTTGAATAAGCAGACCTTACCACTGAGATGAAAGGTCTGCTTTTATTGGAGGGAATGTAGGAGACAAAGGCTTTTGAAGAGGTAAGTATAATACCTTTTCTATAAGAGAGAACTGCTTTGGGGAATTTTATAGGAGTGACGGGAATTTTTACAACACCATGGGGGTTATTTATGAAAGGCAAATCCATTTTGCACTACAAGTGCACTGCAAGTACACTTGCACATGCAGTCGCTGTAAATCTGAGCGGTAGATCTGAAATGAGGGGAAGCTCTGCTGATTTTATCATCCAATCATGTGCAAGCTAAAATGCAGTTTTTTATTTTCCTTGCATGTCCCCCTCGGATTGACAGCAACAGCACTTCCAAGTGCACTTGCAGTGCAAAGTGGATTCACCTTTCGCAAATAACCCCCCCCCCATGTGTAGCAATTCTTTCCATTTCACAAATCTGGTGGAGTTATTCTTTGAGGGACATTGATATGCTCTTGCTAAAGTTCTTTGTCTACAGCAGGGGTGTCAAACACAATTTCACTACAGGCCACTTCGGCAGTATGGTTGCCTTTAAAAAGCTGGTTGTATCTGTAGGACTATGTACAGTATCTACTCTTTTATTATGTAGAAGTGCGTTACGTACAGGTTGCAGGGTTCAGGAGTACGCTACGTACAGGGTGCAGAGTTCAGGGGTGTGCTGTGTACGGAGTGCAGGATTTAGAGGTGTACTTTGGACAGCCTGCAGAGTTCAGGAGTGCTTATGTACAGAGTGCAGGGTTCAGTAGTGCGTTATGTACAGAGTGCAAGGTTTAGGGGTGCGCTATGTACAGAGTGCAGAGTTCAGGAGTGCGTTATGTACAGAATGCAGGGTTTAAGGGTGCGTGGTTTACAGGGTTTAGGGGTGCGCTATGTACAGAGTGCAGAGTTCAGGAGTGCGCTATGTACAGAGTGCAGGTTTCAGAAGTGTGTTATGTACAGAGTGCAGGGTTTTAGGGTGTGCTATGCACAACGTGCAGAGTTAAGTAGTGCATTATGTGCAGAGTGCAGGGTTCAAGAGTGAATTATGTAAATAGTGCAGGGTTCAGGAGTGCTTTATGTACAGTGTGTGTAGTTCAGGAGTGCGTTATGTACAGAGTGCAGAGTTTAGGAGTGCGTTATGTATAGAGTGCGGGGTTTAGGGGTGTTCTATGTACAAAGTGTAGAGTTCAGGGGTGCGCTGTGTACAGAGTGCAGGGTTTAGGAGTACACTGTTTACAGGGTTTAGGCGTGTGCTAACTTCTCCGCAGGATGTGAAAACCTTGCCAAAAGATCTGAACAAATTAATGGGGTGGGCAACTACATGGCAAATGAGGTGCAATGTAGAAAAATGTAAAATAATGCATTTGGGTGGCAAAAATATGAATGCAATCTATACACTGGGGGGAGAACCTCTGGGGGAATCTAGGATGGAAAAGGACCAGGGGGTCTAAGTAGATGACAGGCTCAGCAATGGCATGCAATGCGAAGCTGCTACTAACAAAGCAAACAGAATATTGGCATGCATTAAAAAGGGGATTAATTCCAGAGATAAAACGATAATTCTCCCGCTCTACAAGACTCTGGTCCAGCCGCACCTGGAGTATGCTGTCCAGTTCTGAGCACCGGTCCTCAGGAAGGATGTACTGGAAATGGAGCGAGTACAAAGAAGGGCAACAAAGCTAATAAAGGGTCTGGAGGATCTTAGTTATGAGAAAAGGTTGCGAGCACTGAACTTATTCTTTCTGGATGAAGAGATGCTTGGGAGGGGATATGAATTCAATATACAAATACCGTAATGGTGATCCCACAATAGGGATAAAGCTTTTTCGCCAAAGTGAGTATAACAAGACTCGTGGCCACTCATTAAAATTAGAAGAAAAGAGGTTTAACCTTAAACTACGTAGAGGGTTCTTTACTGTAAGAGCGGCAAGGATGTGGAATTCCCTTCCACAGGCGGTGGTCTCAGCGGGGGGCATCGATAGTTTCAAGAAACTATTAGATAAGCGCTTGAATGACTGCAACATACAGGGATATACAAGGTAACACTGACATATCATCACACATAGGTTGGACTTGATGGACTTGTGTCTTTTTTCGACCTCACCTACTATGTAACTATGTAGCTATGTAGAGTGTAGAGTTCAGGGGTGCGCTGTGTACAGAGTGCAGGGTTTAGGGGTGCGCTATGCGCAGTGTGCAACACCAAACCCCCTACTCCCCCAAAGCTTCCTTGCATCTCTACTCTCTTACCTTTCCCTGTGTAGGTGGCTCTCTCTACTCTCCGTGTATTTGGCTCTGTTATACCTCCCTGTGTAGGTGGCATTGCCTTGCAGAGAATTCACTCTCAGATTCTGGAGAGCTGTCCCCACTGTGCCTTGCCTGGAGGGATCTGTTACGTCCGGAAGCCGCTGAAAGCAAAGCTTTTGTATATACTAGTGACAGCGGGGAGCGGGAGCAGAGGGTGAGAGCCAGAGGTGGCGGAATAGAGTTCCGCCACAATCCAGCTGCAAAACTGGATGTGAGGGCCACATGATATGACCTGTTGGGCTGGATTTGGCCCACGGGCCGGATTCAGCCCGTGGGCCTTGCGTTTGACATACAGTATGTGATCTACAGGATCCCAGTGTATTGAAACATCAGAGAAGCAAACCGTTATCTGAAAACCATCAGCTAGGCTACAGGCTGTAGGTATATCAAGATCCAGTCTGTTTTTCCACTTCAAAGGCCATCCCAAGACCGCTAACCTAATCCCCCCACCCGCGATGATTGCATGTAACCAGAACGCTCAGCCTGAAATTCCGCCTCGCAGAAAACATCATCCCTTAGAGATCGCTTATTGCTGAAATGTTCCCGGGAGGAGGCCCAACCTCTGAAGAAGTAAAACAGAAAAAAAACTTTCCTGCTCGAGTTTTAGCACAGTAATCCATCAGTTTGAATTGCAATAAGTTAATGCATATGTACTGTGCAAAAACAATGAAGCCACATAGACAGGCATCCATTACTGCCCTGGGCTGCTAAACCTTAATCTAATAGCGCCTTATTATGGTGGCAGTGAAATGCGCTAGGAATTTATGATGTGGAGAGTTGTGTGTCCCAGAAACAGTTTAACTCTATATGCCGAGCATAGCTCCGTGCTTCAGGATCTAAAAATAAAATGCACAGTACGGGGACTATGTTTGGAAATTGCACAGTAATCCCAGAGTAGCCAAGCCTATATCAAGGCATCATAATTCAGATATTTGCAAATAGTAGGCCACACAGACAAACGCCTGTGAGATTCAGGTGCTTGAACTAGACAAAAGAGATGGCATCGTCTGCGACTATGACATACCTGGTGAAGACTGGAACGCTGTGGAGGCCTCTCTTGCACCTCCTGCCCAACACTCCTGAAGGTGGAGACAGAGAGTGTAAGGGCAAGGAGTGACACGAGTGCCGTAGTAGCTGGTTGGTGATGTCCACTCCGTAGGTGGGTAGAGCTGGTAGTCGCGGTCCTCAGAACAGGATGCAGGAGCAGCTTGGCACCAGAGCAGGAGATGGAAGCAGGACTAGGAGACAGGCAGCAGTCATCAACAACCGGGTATCAGCAGGCAAAGCAAGTCCAGAAGGCAGGCCGAGGTCAGTAACAGCAGTACACTATCAGCAGGCAATGCCAAGTCCAGTAAACAGGCCAAGGTCAGAGTAGACAGGTAAATAGAGTTGAAGCAGGGGCAGAAGCAAAGTCCAAAGGCAAGCCGGGTCATGCACGGGTAAGCAGGTACAGCGGATCAAGTCTCAGGAACAAGCTGAGGACCACTGAGCAGCTGCTCATAGTGATGGACCAATTTAAATAGGCAACTGGGAGCCAAGTACGCATTCTAATTGGTATTGGTATATCAAGAAAGAAACTGGGCAAAAATGGCATTCATGGGGGAGTTTCAAGGCCAAAGCCACAGCTGACCAAAAAGAACACAAATGCCGCGTACACACGAGCGGACTTTTCGACCGGACTGGTCCGATGGTCTATCCGACGGACTTTCGGCGGACTTCCAACGGACTTTCCTAACGAACGGACTTGCCTACACACGATCACACAAAAGTCCGACGGATTCGTATGTGATGACGTACGACCGGACTAAAATAAGGAAGTTGATAGCTAGTAGCCAATAGCTGCCCTAGCGTCAGTTTTAGTCCGTCGGACTAGCATACAGACGAGTGGATTTTTCGACCGGACTCGAGTCCGTCGGAAAGATTTGAAACTCCGTCGGACTTTTGGGGAAAAAAAAGTCCGCTGGAGCCCACACCCAATCGATTTGTCCGCCGGAGTCCAGTCCGCCGGACCAAGTCTGCTGGAAAGTCCGCTCGTGTGTACGAGGCAAAAGGCTCATCTCACATTTACAAAAAAAATCTTGATTATCCCCACGACTTTTAGGCAAATATTCTGTTGACTGATGAGACAAAAATGTAACTTTTTGGAAGGTGTGCGTCCCGTTACATCTGGCATAAAACTAATACAGCATTTCATAACAAGAACATCATACCAACAGTCAGACATGGTGGTGGTAGCGTGATGGTCTTTGCAGCTTCAGGACCTGGACGACTTACCATAATTGATGGAACCATGAATTCTGAGCTCTACCAGAAAATCCTAAAGAAGAATTTCATCAGTTCGTGACATCAAGCTCAAGTGCACTTGGGTTATGCAGCAGGACAATGATCTGAAACACAACAGCAAGTCGACCTCCAAATGGTTTAAACAAAGCAAAACTTAGGTTTTGGAGTTACCTAGTGAAAGCCAGGACTTAAATTCAATTGAGATGCTGTATCATGACCTTACACAGGCCATTCATGCTGGAAAACCCTCCAATGTGGCTAAATTAAAGCAATTCTGCAAAGAAGAGTGGGCCAAAATTGCTCCACAGCAATGAAGAAGACTCATTGCCAGTTATCACAAACGCTTGATTGCAGTTGTTGCCGCCACCAGTTATTAGATTTAGGGGGCAATTGCTTTTTCACATAAAGCCAGGCAGGTTCGGACAGCTTTGTGCCTTAATAACGTATTTAATGAAACTATCATTTAAAGTGTGACAAATATGCAAAAAAAAAAGAAAAAATCAGAAAGGGGGCAAATACTTTTTCACAGCATTGTATACTTTTTTTGGGCACTTTTGGGGGGATTGTTTCGTATTTGGTCATACTGTATTAGGAGAACTAATTTGTTTTAATATATGAAGAGGTTATTCCACTATATGCAGGGTTTTTTTTTCAACAGATAGCGGGGGAACGCAGTTTTGGCACCTTGAGCACAGAATGTATGTACTGGCAAAGGAGGCTGGTGTGTGCCAGAGGGTCTATTGATGCTGACTGCTGGGGATCTATTGTAGCTGGGGGTTATAGTGCTGTTGAGGGGGGTCTATTGTTGCTGAACTCTATGCCCAAGAGGGTTAAGGCAGTGCTGGAAAATAATGGTGGCCACACAAAATATTGACACTTTGAGCCCAATTTGGATATTTTCACTTAGGGATGTACTCATTTTTGTTGCCAGCGGTTTAGACATTAATGGCTGTGTGTTGAGTTATTTTGAGGGGACGGCAAATTTACACTGTTATACAAGCTGTACACTCACTACTTTACATTGTAGCAAAGTGTCATTTCTTCAGTGTTGTCACATGAAAAGATAGAATAAAATATTTACAAAAATGTGAGGGGTGTACTCACTTTTGTGAGATACTGTAAATATGCTTTGATCTAAACCATTCCATTGTAGCTCTGGCTGTATGTTTAGGGTCGTTGTCCTGCTGGAAGGTGAACCTCTGCCCCAGTCTCAAGTCTTTTGCAGACTCTAATGCCGCGTACACACGGTCAGATTTTCCGATGGGAAATGTTCGATGGGAGCTTGTTGTCGGAAATTCTGACCGAGTGTAGGCTCCATCGGGCATTTTCCGTCTGAATTTCCGACAAACAAAATTTGAGATCTGGATCTCAAATTTTCCGACAACAAAATCCGTTGTCGTAAATTCCGATCATGTGTACACAATTCTGACGCACAAAGTTCCACGCATGCTCGGAATCAAGCAGAAGAGCCGCACTGGCTATTGAACTTCATTTTTCTTGGCTCGTCGTACGTGTTGTACATCACCGCGTTCTTGACGTTCAGAATTTCTGACAAGATTTGTGTGACCGTATGTATGCAAGACAAGTTTGAGCCAACATCCGTCGGAAAAAAAAACATGGATTTTGTTGTTGGCAAATCCGATCGTGTGTACGGGGCATAACAGGTTTTCTTCTAAGATTGCCCTGTATTTGGCCCCATCCATCTTCAACTCCAGCTTCCCTGTCCCTGCTGAAGAAAAGCATCCCCACAACATAATGCTGCCACCAACATGTTTCACAGTGGGGATGGTGTGTTCAGAGTGATGTGCAGTGTTAGTTTTCCGCCACACATAGCGTTTTGCTTTTAGGCCAAAAAGTTACATTTTGGTCTCATCTGACCAGAGCACCTTCTTCCACATGTTTGCTGTGTCCCCCACATGGCTTCTCGCAAACTGCAAACGGGATTTCTTATGACTTTCTTTCAACAATGTCTTTCTTCTTGCCACTCTTCCATAAAGGTCAGATTTGTGGAGTGCACGACTAATAGTTGTCCTGTGGACAGATTCTCCCACCTGAGCTGTGGATCTCTGCAGCTCCTCCAGTTACCATGGGCCTCTTGGCTACTTTTCTGATTAATGCTCTCCTTTCCCAGCCTGTCAGTTTAGGTGATCGGCCATGGTAGGTTTGCAGTTGTGCCATACTCCTTCCATTTTCAGGTGATTGATTGTACAGTGTCATGTGAGATGTTCAAAGCTTGGGATATTTTTTTTATAACCTAACCCTGCTTTAAACTTCTCCACAACTTTATCCCTGACCTGTCTGGTATGTTCCTTGGCCTTCATGAGGCTGTTTGTTCACTAAGGTTCTCTAACAAACCAATGAGGGCTTCACAGAACAGCTGCATTTATACTAAGATTAAATTACACACTGGTGGACTTTATTTACTAATTAGGTGACTTCTGAGGGCAATTGGGTCCACTAGATTTTAGTTAGGGGTATCAGAATAAAGGGGGCTGAATACGAATGCATGCCACACTTTTCCCATATTTATTTGTAGGACATTTGGAAAACCATTTATATTTTTCCTTCCACTTCACAATTATGTGTCACTTTGTGTTGGTCTATCACATAAAAGCCCAATAAAATACATTTATGTTTCTGGTTGTAACATGACAAAAGGTGGAAAATTTCAAGGGGTATGTATACTTTTTCAAGGCACTGTATGTATAGTCTGTGGTTTATATCGCACAGAGACAGAGCGTGGCACTTTTTGGATTTATAAACACCATCAACCAACTTTTAATATGATTGAAAACTACTGTACCATAGGTGAAGCAAACTGACCACAAAATAATTTCAGTTGTTTCCCATTACCCATGGAAATTGTTGTTGCCAAGTTGCCATGAGCGGGTCCTTTTTGTGCTCAATAACTGGTTACACATGGTGGAAATTGTCTGGAAATAGACAACCTATAGGGTGGCCATAGGAAGGTGAACGTTGTAACATGGTCAATGGGCAGGTGGACACACTTTCTTACTTTGTCCTAGAGAGGTTATGCAAGTTGCATAACCCTCTAAGCCAGCCTTTCTCAACCAGGGTTCTGTGGAACCTTGGGGTTTCCCAACTCGAGCGGTTGCTGGAGGTTCCTTGAGCAATGAGCAATTTCTGCCTCTCAGATACGTTCCCAATGTCACCAGTGATCTTTTTCGCAATCTGTAAGGGCGGATTCCTCCCACTGACTATCATGTTAATTTCCCACGAGTTGTAGATATAGTGATTATTAGCAAAGGTTCCTGAGACCAGAGAGTTAATAGCTTCCAATGTTCAGAAGTTCTCGCTGTCACCTTTTAGAGTGACTGTGAGCAATCTAAATTCTTCTCAGTGCTAGGTATGGCCACTCTTACGTAAAAACAGATCAGATATTCCATACAAAGAGATGACCATTGATGGCTTGTGTAGTCGAGCCTTGTTTGGTGTCGACAAACGTTTGACCTCTCTTTGGACACCAAAGTCCTGTTGAGATCTGGTTATGATGCAGGCAAAGCAAGTCCAACATTCATGAGCAAAGTCCTTATACTTGCTGTGATTTACTAAATTCTCTGATTTGACATTCTTTTTTTTTTTTTCATTGTAGACAAGCCTCAAGGAATCCAAGACACAAGAAACCAAGGTGACAAACAATGGAGTCATTCCTTCAGGTAGGCAAATATATGTTATGCACATACATCTGCCAAACTGTATTTTTTTGGATAGAGTGGGGAAGAGCAAAATATTCATGGAGGTTTTTCCGTAGGGAGAGTTTCCCTCACTCCCTGTTCCTGTGACAACCGTCCAAGAAAGGGCGGGAATGGTTGTCACCAGGACAGGAAGCCTCACTCTGTATCCCCCATTATTCCACACTCTGTTTTCACTGCACCCCCTATTACTCCGCACTCTGTTTTCACTGCACCCCCTATTACTCCACACTCTGTATTCCCTGTGCCCCCCATTACTCCTCACTCTGTATCCCCTGCATCCCCCATTACTCCACACTCTGTATTCCCTGCACCCCCTATTACTTCACACTCTGTATTCCCTACACCCCCCATTACTCCACACTCTGTATCCCCTGCATCCCCCATTACTCCACACTCTGTATTCCCTGCACCCCCCATTACTCCACACTCTGTATCCCCTGCATCACCCATTACTCCACACTCTGTATTCCCTGCACCCCCTATTACTCCACACTCTGTATTCCCTGCACCCCCTATTACTCCACACTCTGTATTCCCTGCACCCCCTATTACTCCACACTCTGTATTCCCTGCACCCCCATTACTCCACACTCTGTATTCCCTGCACCCCCATTACTCCACACTCTGTATTCCCTGCACCCCCCATTACTCCACACTCTGTATTCCCTGCACCCCCTATTACTCCAAACTCTGTTTTCACTGCACCCCCTATTACTCCACACTCTGTATTCCCTGCACCCCCTATTACTCCACACTCTGTATTCCCTGCACCCCCATTACTCCACACTCTGTATTCCCTACACCCCCTATTACTCCACACTCTGTATTCCCTGCATCCCCCATTACTCCACACTCTGTATTCCCTGCACCCCCCATTACTCCACACTCTGTATTCCCTGCACCCCCTATTACTCCAAACTCTGTTTTCACTGCACCCCCTATTACTCCACACTCTGTATTCCCTGCACCCCCTTTCACTCCTCACTCTGTATTCCCTGCACCCCCATTACTCCACACTCTGTATTCCCTGCTCCCCATTACTCCACACTCTGTATTCCCTGCACCCCCATTACTCCACACTCTGTATTCCCTGCACCCCATTACTCCACACTCTGTATTCCCTGCTCCCCATTACTCCACACTCTGTATTCCCTGCACCCCTATTACTCCGCACTCTGTATTCCCTGCACCCCCTATAACTCCACACTCTGTATTCCCTGCACCCCCTTTCACTCCACACTCTGTATTTCGTGCACCCCATTACTCCACACTCTGTATTCCCTGCACCCCATTACTCCACACTCTGTATTCCCTGCACCCCATTACTCCACACTCTGTATTCCCTGCACCCCATTACTCCACACTCTGTATTCCCTGCACCTCCTTTCACTCCACACTCTGTATTCCCTGCACCTCCTTTCACTCCACACTCTGTATTCCCTATACCTCCTATTACTCTGCACTCTGTATTTCTTCCCTTTTTCCACACTCTGTTTTCCTCCCATTACTCCACACTCTGTGTTCCCTGCACCCCCATTACTCCACACTCTGTATTTCCTGCACCCCCATTACTCCACACTCTGTATTTCCTGCACCCCCTATTACTCCACACTCTGTATTCCCTGCACCCCATATGACTCCACACTCTGTATTCCATGCACCCCATATGACTCCACACTCTGTATTCCTCCCATTACTCCACAATCTGTATTCCCTGCATCCCCAATTACTCCACATTTGATTTTCCTGAATCCCCCATTACTCCATGTTCTGCATCCCCTATTAGCCCATACCCTGCATTCCCCATTACTCCACATTCTACGTCCCCTATTACCCTACACACTGCATCCTCCATTCCTCAAGATTCTGCATTCCCCATTACACCTCACTCTGCATTGACCATTATTCCGCATTCTACATCTCCTGCATCTCCCTATTACACCTCATTCTGCACCCCTGCATCGTCCATTTCCTTGCACTCTGAACCCCTCTGCATCCTTCAATATGTCTCACTCACACAGAACTTTTTTGGGCTCTTCCCATCATTGGGATTTAGAGTGAAGCTTCACTTGGAGGGGGTCCTCAAGGCCCCTTAGTAGCATTGTCATGACACCCTCTGCATGGCTCAGAGCAGATCCTCTAATGTTTCAATGCAGTGAGCTCCACCTGGCCATGCCCCTTACCTGCTGAGTGCTGGGGGATTCAAGGTGTTGAAGTCAGGGGTGGGAAGCAGAGAAAAAGAGGACCCGGGGTTGGGAAGTTGGTGGATTGTGAGCTGCCCACCTCTAGCCCCTGCTGACCTGAAACAAGAGGGCTGGCTGTACCGTTCAGCAGCACTGAGATGGAAAAAAAAGGAGAAAAAAAGGTGATAATGGGATTTTATCATGAACATTAAATATGAACATGGCAATTGCTTATGAATCATAAAGCTTTAACAAACTAAATATCATCCAGCTGGAGTTTAGATCTACTTTATGGCAGGGCCGTCTTTAAGGCAGGGCAAAAGGGGCAGCTGCCCTGGGCCCACCATTGTTGTGGGGCCCAAAGCAGCTGCCTCATACTTGCCAGCTATCCCAGTTTAAATTCCCTTGTCCCTTGAAGTTTTAGTCCTGTGCTGTGTCCTGATATCTCAGTGTGAAGTGCTGCTACTACTGCTGCCCAGCTCTGCCCTATTGTTGTGTACAGATGACTCACCTGTAGACCCTGTGTTTACATGTAAATAACCGTCATTCTTATGTAAATAGCAGCATTCATATGTAAATAGCTGCACCCGGATATGCATAGATATGTAAATAAAGGCGGCATTCGTATGTATATCATGCCCCCTGCAGTGAGGAGATGATGTGCTGTAACCTCTAGCAACCAATCAGTGAGCAGTATTACTGTACAGTAATCTCTAGCAACCAGTCAACAAGCAGAAATCATGTGCTGTAACCTCTAGCAACTAATCAGTGAGCCGTAATGTGTGGTGTAACCTCTAGCAACCAGTCAGTGAGCAGTCATGATACACTGTAACCTCTGGCAACCAATTGCAATTGCTGCCTGATCTGATACAGTACACTGATTTTAAGTCTAGCTGCTATTTTATTTGGAGAGCAAAATTGTATGGGCCCAAGAAAACGTTTGCCTAGGGTCCAATCAATATTAAAGACGGCCCTGCTTTATGGGGCATATATAGTGTATAAAGCAGTGAATCTGACATTCACCAAATGTCAGGTGAATCTTCCAGGTGCATATGTTGCAATTGATTCACCGCCCCTGAATGTTTGGTGAAAGTCACATGTACTGCTTTATAAATATGCCCCTTATATGTGCCTTTTAATCTATTTAATCCATCATCTATTTAACATGCATTGAAGTCAAGCTTTGGATGCCAATCAATATCCGCGTTCATTGCAGCAATAAGTCATCCATTCAGCAGAAAAGAATAGCGGCTCAGACGTCTTCATTTGTAACTGTCAGCGGAAAGAATAGAGGGCGCAGATGACAAATCAAATCGCTCTGATGTATTCCGCCCAGGCGCCCACCTATGTAAGCATTGTAATGGAACCTTACATAGGAGCATTGCTCATTGTCTAGGGATGTCGCCTAATCATCTGACACTGTGCCCTCTAGTGACGAGATGATCTCATTACAGGCTCGTTAGGCTGGCACATTCACCATGCGTCTCGCTGGCGATCATTAATCTTAAAAAAACAATTTTTTCCAATGGGTGTGATGAGAACCTGGAAAAGAAACAAAAGACTCTCTCTTTCTTTCTTTTTTTTTTTTTTTTTATTTGTCCGCCTGTGACTGAACAAGCAGAGGCAGGATGAGCTGAAAGGGAAACTGATCTGTATATACAAGTACTATGTAAACAAAAATAAATGCACAAGAGTTTACAGGCTGTGCTCCGAGACAGCAGAAGGAAACAGAGGACATCTGCCATGATTTCTCTTTAATCGGTGTGTTGGTGGAGCCTTGATCCAAAAGCAAGGAGGATCAGATTTTAAATCTGAATTTCAGGAAGTTGTCTGCCAGCCGGGGTACTTTTACTGAAGAGACGGTTGAGCCATGAGCTTGTTTTAATCACTTGAAGTCCAGGCAGTTTATATATGGCCTATGTATGGCAAGAGGTACCCTAGCCTGCACTGACATCGAAGAGAAGCCCTGTGGCCTTCAGGTCTTAGTCTTCCTCTTCCCAACTGGGGGTTTCTCCTAGGGACAGCTAGGGTTGCCACCTGTCTGGGATTCACCAGGCGGACTGAAACCCAGACACGTTATTCAGACCAGGCTGTGGCTCCCCAAGTAACCAATGTAGTCACACACAAATCTATTGCCGACTGGGAGCTGCGGGTGGTTGTCTGTGGGCAGGTTCTGCATCACTGGGCAGGGTGATGAAGTCAGCAAGAGCAATTTGGCCACATTCATATTTTGCTGCGGCACGCTATGTACACTGCATTACTACTCTCCTTGGGGCACTCAAAGGTGTCCTAGGCTGCTAAAGTGTTCGGGTTTGGCTTGAAGAAGAGGTGGCAACCCTAGGGACAACCCTCGCTAAGTACTTGGAGAGCCCAACTTCGGCAGGTCCCTGAGGAGCAAAGTCCACCTGGATTTGGCCTAGGTAGACCCTAGTATGCATTGCCCCTGACAGGTGCCTTGCATACCTCCCAATTTTTTGAGATGGGAATGAGGGACACCTATCAGCAAAAGTATGCGGGCATAGGACATACCCCTTGCCACGCCCCCTTAAAGGAGAATTGTACAAAAAAAAAACAAGATTGGTTAAACCCACAAGTGCTTTTTATGCCACTACTATTCCTTTATATTGGATTTTGGAATTTACAAATGCAGCAATTTAGACATCAGATGAAAGGTTTAGCACTGGAAAACACTTTTTGGTAGATAAAAAGTGCATTTTATATACAAGTATATAGATCAGACCAAAATGAGGGACAGAGGGACATTGCTCCAAATCAGGGACAGTCCCTCGAAATCAGGGACAGTTGGGAGCTATGGCCTTGTGCCCCAGGGGGTTCAGGAATTGAGGCCCTTCCAGGTCGGTTCATTGCTGTACTTTCTTGCAGCAATGCAACATTAGGGTGGGGTCATCTGGTGATGTCACCAGGCGACCCCCCCACATCCATGTTTGCCTGTCATTCGTCGAGTGATGGGACGCAAAAGTGGTCGTGTTTGGCTGGCAGCAGGCTTTTTTTGTTTTGTTTTCGTGTGGGTCAGCGTTCATGGTGATTGAAGTTGGATCTACTTCTGTGGTATTTATTACCTTTGACACTTTTTTTGGTGAATGAGTAGGGATACTATGTACCCCAGATTCTTTCCCAAAGGGGGGGCTGGAATCTGGGGGCCCCCTTGTTAAAGGGGTTCTCCATATTCCGATAAGCCCCCTGCCCAAAGACCCCCACAACCACCAGGGTTGTGGGGAAGAGGCCCTTGTCCTTATCAACATGGGGGGAGCCTTTGGGGTGGAGCCCCCCTCCCCTAATGCACCCCCCATGTTGAAGGTATGTGGCCTGGTATAGTTCAGAGGGGGGGCTCGCTCGCCCCCCCCCTCCTTTCCTGACCTGCCAGGCTGCATGCTTGGATAAGGGTTTGGGATGGATTTTAGGAGGGACCCCACTCCATTTTTTTAAAAATAATTTTGGTGCGGGGTTCCCCTTAAAAATCCATACCTTAGGTCTGTTATGGATTTTGGGGGGGGGGGCGCACACTGTTTTTTTTTTTTTTTAACCGGCATCGTTTTGTTTTCATTCTGCTGACAGCCGATAAGTCATGGTTGTTAAGGAAGCAGCGGCCACCCACTGCTTAAAAAGGAGTTCCAGTCTTTAAAAAAAATATTTTTAAAAGTCAACAGCTACAAATACTGTAGCTGCTAACTTTTAACAATAAGGACACTTACCTGTCCAGGGACCCCGCAATGTCGGCACCCCGAGCCGATTCCTCCATTGGCGCCGGCATTGCAAGTAAGGGAAACCTGTACCCATCATAGTGTAAACAAAGGAGGTAGCCAATGCTGACTGACGTCATTGGCTGAATATAGCCATGGCCCCTGCGCGGGGCTGAATTAATTGCATTGACTTTGATTCAGCTCATATTGATGATTACCCATCGTCAATCAATCCTCATGGCTCTTAGCTCTTCTGTATGGTTGGAGAGTAACATAGTATACGATGAAATCCTTTTCAAGGTGCAAGGAGATCTGACATATTTAAAGTCATTTTACATACAAAATGTACAATAAATTCCTCTTGGACATATCCCATTCTTCTCTCTGCTGCCCTCTGAGAATGTTCCACCGGCAATAGAAAAAATACAATTAGCCCCATATTATTATTATTTATTTTCCAACATGTGGCATCTGGAAACTGAATATGGCTGATTGTCTGTCTTTCCATTTTCTTTCCACTGTAAAACCACAACCCTTGGTTATCTGATCTCATGGGACTGTGCACTTATAGCAAATTAATGACAAGATACACAACGGTCATCATGCCATTACGCTAATGACAGAGGGGTGCGCTAAAAATTTGAATTTCATCATTAAAGTACAAAACCGAAACTGAAACGGTCATGCATTCATGTCTATGTAAAAATGATTTGCAACCTTTTTATCTGCAGCTTTCATTAAGATAATCCCTGATGATCCTGCCATGGAGGTCCTTGTTCAGACACTTCCTGTTATAGGGTGACAAAGCTTTGTCTCTGTCTCCCAATTGTGTTCCTGCATTGTCACCCTATTACAGGGACTTTCAGTGGAGACTACAAGTGGCTCTTTCAGCACACATCTTGCAGGCATGATCCACTGTTGTCACCATCAGGTTGACCCCCAGAAGCTGGTCTTTAAGAATTTCAGTTTATCTTCTGTACATTGCTAAACACCCTTATAAACTTTTACCAACCCTTTACTTACAAACAAGGATTTTTGGTTCTCTTTTATTACAGTGCATGTTCAAACTGGTCAGTGACGTCAAAGTGATTCCTCTATGGCCAACTGTGTCAAAACGATCATTCTCTGGCCAACTGCATCAAAGTGATCCCTCTCTGGCCAACCATGTCAAAGTGACCCCTCTCTGGCCACCTGCATCAAAGTGATCCCTTTCTGGAAAACTCTGTCAAAGTGACCCTTCCCTGGCCAACCGCATTAAAATGATTCCTCTCTGGCCAACTGCACTAAACCTGTCACTCTTTGGTCAACTGTGTAAGTGTGACCTCATTCTGGGCCCTCTTCATCAAAGTGATCCTTCTCTGGCCTGCTGCATCAAAGTGATCCTTCTCTGTCTGGCTGCATCAAAGTGATCCCTCTATGGCCAGCTGCTTCATAGTGACCCTTCGCTGATCACTTGCATCAAAATTCTCCCTCTCTGGTCAACTGCATCAAAATGGTTCCTCTCTGGCCGGCTGCATTAAATGTGTCTCTCTTTGGCCAACTTCGTCAAAGTGATCCCTCTCTGGGCCAACTGTGTCAAAGTGATCTTTCTCCAGCCACTTGCTTCATAGTGATCCCTGTCTGGCCAAGTGCATTAAAGTGAACATTTTCTGGCTTACTACATCAAAGTAATCCCCTTCTGCCCAATTGAACCAAAATGATCCAATTTGTCCCTCTCTGGCTGACTGCATCAAAGTAATTCTTCCTTGGCCTACTATGTCAAAGTGATCCCTCTCTGGCCAACAGCGTCAAAGTGATCCTTCTCTGGCCAACTCTGTCAAAGTGATCCTTCCCTGGCCAACTGCGTCAAAATGATTTCTCCCTGGCCAACTGCATCAAAATGACCACTCTCTGGCCAGCTGCATCAAAGTGACCCTTCTCTGGTCACCTGCATCAAAATTCTCCCTCTATGGCCAACTGTGTCAAAGTGATCCTTTCCTGATCAACTGCATCAAAATTATTCCTCTCTGGCCAACTGCATTAAACTTTTCACTCTTCGGTCAACTGCATCAAAGTGATCCCTCTCTGGGCTAACTGTGTCAAAGTGATCCTTCTCCAGCCACTTGTATCAAAATGATCCATCGTTGGCCAGCTGCACCAAAGTGATCTCTCTCTTGCCAACTGCGTTAAAGTGATAATTTTCTGGCTAATTGCATCAAAACAATCCCTTCTGGCCAATTGCTCTAAATTAATCCCATTCCTCCCTCTTTGGCCAGCTGCATCAAGGTGATCCCCCTCTGGTCAACTGTATCAAAGGGGGATCATTTTTCCTACAGGCATAAAGCAAAGCATCCCAACTGCAGCATGTGAACACTCGCTACCTTTGCAGCTTAAGGGGGGCAATGGGGAGCACTAAAAACTTGGCTCAAATCATGTGTTTTTAATAATACAGTGATGGATTTGAGTTATCTTCACACGGATTTTCTATGTTGAATATGCCTCACCTAATGGGGACCCTTCCACTTTCGGACCCCATAGCATTTGCATAGGTTGCTATGACTTTTGTTGTTATGTCACTGATTAGAAAAGTATCTCAATGGCACAACATTAAAGGTATGAGAGCAAAATACAGTGCATCCAGAAAGAATTCACAGTGCTTCACATTTTCCACATTTTGTTATGTTACAGCCTTATTCCAAAATGAATTAATACCCCATAATGACAACGTGAAAGAAGTTTGTTTTAAATGTTTGCAAATGTATTAAAAATAAAAACCGAAAAAAGCACATGTACACAAGTATTTACAGCCTTTGCCATGACACTCAAAATTGAGCTCGGGGATCCTGTTTCCACTGATCATCCTTGAGATGTTTCTACAACTTGATTGGAGTCCACCTGTGGTAAACTCAGTTGATTGTACATGCTTTGGAAAGGCACACACCTGTCTATATAAGGTCCCACAGTTAACAGTGCATGTTAGAGCACAAACCAAGCCATGAAGTCCAAGAAATTGTCTGTAGACCTCCGAGACAGGATTGTATGGAGGCACAGATCTGGGGAAGGATACAGAAAAATTTCTGCAGCATCGAAGGTCCCAATGAGCACAGTGGCCTCCATCATCTTTTAATGAAAGAAGTTTGGAACCACCAGGACTTTTTCCAGAGCGGGCTGCCTGGCCAAATTCAGCGATCGGGGGAGAAGAGCCTTAGTCAGAGAGATGACCAATAACCCAATGGTCACTCTGACAGAGTTCCAGCATGTCTCTGTGGAGAGAGGAGAACCTTCCAGAAGAACTACCATCTCTGCAGCACTCTACCAATCAGGCCTGCATGGTAGAGTGGCCAGACGGAAGCTGCTCCTCAGAAAAAGGCACATGACAGCCTGCCTGAAGTTTGCCAAAAGGCACCTAAAGGACTCTCAGACCATGAGAAACAAAATTCTGATCTGATAAAACAAAGATTGAACTCTTTGGCCTTAGTGGCAAGCGCCATGTCTGAAGGAAACCAGGCACCGCTCACCACCTGGCCAATACCATCCCTACAGGGAAGCATGGTGGTGGCAGCATCAAGCTGTGGGGATATAGGAACTGGGAGACTAGTCAAGATTGAGGGAAAGTTGAATGCAGCAATGTACAGAGATATCATTGATGAAAACCTGCTCCAGAGCACTCTGGACCACAGACTGAGGCGAAGGTTCATATTCCAACAGGACAATGACCCGAAGCACACAGCCAAGATAACAAAGAAGTGGCTATGGGACAACTCTGTGAATGTCCTTGAGTGGCCCAGCCAGAGCCCAGACTTGAACCCTATTGAACATCTCTGGAGAGATCTGAAAATTACTGTACACGGACGCTCCCCATCCAACCTGATGGAGCTTCAGAGTTCCTGCAAAGAAGATAGGGAGAAACTGCCCAAAAATAGGTGTACCAAGCTTGTAGCATTATACTCAAAAAGACTTGAGGCTGTAATTGGTGCCAAAGGTGCTTCAACAAAGTATTATGATAACAAAGCAAACAGAATATTGGCATGCATTAAAAAGGGGATTAACTCCAGGGATAAAGCGATAATTCTCCCACTCTACAAGACTCTGGTCCGGCCGCACCTAGAGTATGCTGTCCAGTTCGGGGCACCAGTCCTCAGGAAGGATGTACTGGAAATGCAGTACAAAGAAGGGCAACAAAGCTAATAAAGGGTCTGGAGGACATTAGTTATGAAGAAAGGTTGTGAGCACTGAACTTATTCTCTCTGGAGAAGAGACGCTTGAGAGGGGATATGATTTCAATTTACAAATTCCATACTGGTGAGCCCACAATAGGGATAAAACTTTTTTGCGGAAGGGAGTTTAACAAGACACGTGCCACTAATTAAAATTAGAAGAAAAGAGGTTTAACCTTAAACTACGTAGAGGGTTCTTTACTGTGCGTGCGGCAAGGATGGGGAATTCACTTCCACAGGCGGTGGTCTCAGTGGGGGGGGGGGGGGGGCATCGATAGTTTAAAAAAACTATTAGATAAGCACCTGAACGACCACAACATACAGGGATATACAATGTAATATTGACATATAATCACACACACATAGGTTGGACTTGATGGACTTGTGTCTTTTTTCAACCTCACCTACTATGTAACTATGTAAAGTATTGAGCAAAGGCTGTGAATACTTCTGTACAAGTGAATGAATTTTTTTCCTTTTTTATTTTTAATAAATTTGAAGAGATTTCAAACAAACGTCTTTCACATTGTCATTATGGGGTATTGTTCGTCGAATTTTGAGGAAATTAAGGAATTTAATCCATTTTGGAATAAGGCTGTAACATAACACAATGTGGAAAAAATAAAGAGCTGTAAATACTTTCCGGATGCACTGTATATTATAGTGCACTCGTGATTAAATTACTTTTGCTTGCGCTTCTCCTTCTCATGTTTAAGGTTTGACTTTTTTATTGTTTTCTTTTTATTCCAGGAGCTGAAAAAAACAAAAAAAGTAAAAAAGATAAGAAAAAGGATGCAGAACCGGAGAGGAACGGGTCTGTAGTGAAAGACGATGACCAAGTGCTTCTTAATTTGAAGAACAGGGTTCTCCCTTTACCTCCTCCACCACCAGATAATGAAGACTCGGAATACGAAGAGCTAGAATATGAACCTATACCGTTAGAAGATGAGCAAAATCCACCAACAGTGCAACCGTCTGTTCTTCAACTACGTAAGCATGTTTAGGGAAGCAATAGTATGAAATCTGAACTCAGGACTTCCCTTCAATTGAGATGGAATGGGAGGGATAAACCAGAAAAGGCAATATATAAGCAATTAAACTTCAGCTTTAAGTCTGTGCTCAGTTGCACCCAAAGCACCGGGATGGACTGGGTTCTAGCCTGAGAATCCTGGTCAAAAAGTTATCCATAGCCCCTATTACTCTTTCCCATTTATCCCCATTTCAGATCTTTACATAATACACAGAGCTATTTAGGCCAGTGTCTGCCCCTGAAAATCTGATATGACCACACAAAGTAGTCTTTTCTGTAGGCTCCATTAATTTAGGTGTATGCAAAAACAAAAACGTAAGCAAAGTGCAGCTTACTAGTCCTTAGATGTGGTGGCTGCTTCATTTTCTGTTTTTATTTTGTTTTTGGTATTTTAACCTGGTCATCCTGCCAGTAGCATACTTCCATTCCCTGGGTGTCTATGCTCACTATCCCACTGTTTCTATGGAGGCAGACATGATGGTCACCAAGGCTGGTGTTTAAGCATGCCTGGCTTTGTTCATCTCTATTACATGGGGGTAGGAGGATTAGTAGTTTACAGAAGGAAGAATCATTGTGCTTTCAAGTTTATCTCGCTGGAAGTGTCAAGGACACTGCATTTCTGGCAAAATCAACAAGTATTTTTTATACTTGTTGAAAATGTTCCTAGCCTGAAAGGAAAACTAATGCAGTAATCTGCAATATATTAAAGTCCTTCCCTGTGCTCTGTCTCAGACAGGAAGGAAAAATGAGCAGTGTGGCTGCCTAGGTGAAATGTTCTGCCAGTTGGTTTATTGGATCTCCCGAGCAGCTGTGCAGGAGTATTGGTTTCAAGGTCCTTGAAGGCACTATCAGAAAGAACCAAATCTATGTATCTGCAGGTGGGCAGGGCCACTTGCCTTGCACGTGGGGGTACCATTTGCTCATCAATGCGCGGGACCGGGCAGGGATCGCGGTCATGTGGGAATCAAACATTATGTCGGTTCCCCGGCTTAGAGATGAGCCTTACACAGTGTGCAGTAATTAAGTACACAGAGTCCCTCTGTAAAAGTGCGGTCCTGTGTTACTACACACTTTGGCTAGATGTATGTTGCATTTAGGAGGGTCACCGCTGAGGCCATGTCCCCTTCACCAGTCCAGAGTACCTCTGCCATCTCACTCCCAGTAACAGAATGGGGTCCCGCCGTGCACCTAGCATTGACTTCATGCGTGCACATGTTAGCTCCTTCACTCCTGTACCATGCAGCTAGGTTATGGGTCACCATAACGCAGCTTTGCTCCGGCTTTGGTCCTGGTTGCATTGGGATGCTGAGCGCTGGGGCGGGAGCCAGATCATCGACCCCCTCGCTACACCAGGTACCACTTTTCGTGACTGGATGCAATGTACCTCACATTAATTATTGTTAACCATAGTGACTGCATGACTCCTCCTGCTCACCTTGCTGAGTACACCTTCCAAAGTGGTCTTGCTTCATACCCCACATGTGCTTTACTGACCCTAGTTCTTTCATACGACAGGAACCTTTGTGCACTCCATTAAATGACTACAGAACCAGCTTAGAACAGTTGATGCAACTTTACTTGAACATTTTGTGACACAGTCCAACCTAAACAGCTCAATGCAACATTGCCTAACTGACTCATGTAGGCTGGCCAGGCAAACCTCAGCAAGGTGATAGTCCATTAATGGTGTTTCCCAAGGCTTGGCTGTTCTCTGGACTTCCGATGCCATCCAGCGGAATGCTGGGTGCAGCAGTCCCCCGTTTGATGCTCCACAGCAATCACAGCATCTTCCTATGTGGACCAAAAAGCTCTGGAACCTGGCCTCCCCCCTTATTTATATCACAGGGCGGATAGGCTGGGTCCAGAAAGCCCAAGAGCAGAGCTGCAGAACATAAATCCCTTCCCCAACCTGGGCCAGCCAACTGTCTAACTAACATGCTGTAGGCAACCTGCCAAAATGTAGGATCTCCAACCAGGTCCACAGTAGTATTGGGTTGAAGGCACTATCAAAGAGAACCTGATCTATGTATCTGCAGGATCAATTCCATACTTTAGGCCCACAGCCACAATTTCACAAACTGCCTGCAGACACCCCCTGATCAATAATGTACTAGGTCACTGAAAGCTGACCGTGCTGAAGAGAAGACTCCATACTCAAGATGGATCCTTGACCATTTATTATCACCAAAATAACTGCCTTCAAAGACCCCAACCTGTTCACCAGCTGCCATGACTTCCAAACCAATGTCACTTTTTTTAGAGTGAAGTTCTGGGAGGTTGGAAGTTCTAGACGTCTGCAACTCTAATGCCCTGTACACACGGTCGGATGTTCCGACAGAAAAAATGTGATCAGATTGTGTTGTCGGAAATTCCGATCGTGTGTGGGCTCCATCGGACTTTTTCGGTCGGAATTTCTGACACACAAAGTTTGAGAGCAGGCTATAAAATTTTCCAACAACAAAATCCGATTGGTTAAATTCCGATCGTGTGTACACAAATCCGACGCACAAAGTGCCACGCATGCTCAGAATAAATAAAGAGATGAAAGCTATTGGCTACTGCCCCATTTATAGTCCCGACGTACATGTTTTACGTCACCGTGTTCAGAACGTTTAGATTTTCCGACAACTTTGTGCGACCATGTGTATGCAAGACAAGTTTGAGTCAACATCCATCGGAAAAAATCCATGGATTTTGTTGTCGTAATGTCCAATCAATGTCCGATCGTGTGTACAGGGCATTAAACTAAAACCTGCTATAATCCTAACTACAGACCATTTCTTGGGCTCCTCCAACCATAACAGGTAAGTGGCCTCCATCTACACTTTTTCTTACACAATTCATTTTTCCTTAACTGGCCCCCTTCTACCTAGTCATGTAGGCCCTCTGCCCTTGTTCCTTCTATTTTAGTTTGGAACTCTTTTTAAGGTTGCTAAAGCTCTGTGTATCAGTAACAACTTCTGTGGGGTTTTTTTCCCCATGATATCCTACTTTCCCTCTTTTTTCATCCTTTATTACATCTCATGCCCTGTACATACTAGCGTTTTTTCCGTTGGAATAAACTCTGAAGGTTTCTCAGACGGAATTCCGCTCAAGCTGTCTTGCATACACACGGTCACACCAAAGTCTGACCGTCAAGAACACGGTGACGTACAACACGTACAACGGGACTAGAAAAAGGAAGTTCAATAGCCAATAGCCAATAGCTTCCGTCTTGTACTTGCTTCAGAGCATGCGTAGTTTTTGGTACATCGGAACAGCATACAGACGAACGGTTTTCCCGATAGGAATTGGTTCAGTCGGAAATATTTAGAACATGTTCCATTTCTAGGTCAGTCAGAATTTTTGACATAAAAAGTCTGATGGGGCATACACACGATCGGAATATATGATGAAAAGCTCCCGTCTGACTTTTTCTGTCGGACATTCCGCTCGTGTGTGCGCGGCATCAGTACTGATCTCATGCATAGTCTTTGCAGTTACTTCCTGTCCATATGCACTGGACCAACTTCCCGATAGTGACAACCATGGACTATGCCTGAGCAATGTGTGTTGTTACAGCCTCTTGTAGTCTCTCCAACAGGGGAACATGTGACAGGGTGACTAGGCATAACAGGTGTCACTCTATAACAGGAAGTGCCTGAACAAAGACCTTCATGACAAGATCACTGGGGATTATTAAAAAAAAAAAGCTGAAGGTGTAATACAGATGATTGAACACAGCTTTTGAAATACGATAGTTCATAGATGCCAGGTGTCCTGGATTTGCTGGAACAGCCCTGCTTCCCACCCACCTTATCTGAGCTACTGCACCTGTGCAGTAACTCAAAAAAGCATTCACTGGGTGTTTTGGGGCCATGAGTGAACATTCCCAGCATGTTTAGAAGTGGGGACCTGGGTGAGACCAACCCATAAAGTGGATGTGATTTGGACATGCTCAACAGGGTCTAAGAAAAAACAACTCTTAAAGTAGGTGTGATGTGGACATGCTCTCATCCAGAACTGGGCAGGAGCAACCCACAAGGTGGGTATCATTTGGATACGCTCACCGGGGTCTGGGCAGGACCAACCCATAAATTGGGTGTGATTTGAACAAACTCACCAGAGCCTGTGCAGGACCCACCCATAAAGTGGGTGTAATTTGGACACGTTCACCAGGGTCTCGACAGGACCGACCTATAAAGTGTGTGTTGATTTGGGTGAACCAACTTGAAAAGTGGGTGGACAAAATGAAGTCCCTGGGCAGATCCACTTAAAGTGGAATCCCTGACTGCACCATAATATAAATGTTTTTTGGGTTGCATTAATTCCCTGATATTTTTTACTGAATGCTTAAAGCTACTTTTTGACATGATTATTCTGCTATGAACCTCAGGAAGGTTGAATGCAACCTTCTTAAAGCTCTTTCATATCTAATATATGTTGCCTTTGTTCTGCAGACTCTGGCCCAAATGAGAAACACCTGGGCAATACCTCTGGGAGTAATCACACAATGGCAGTAGGCGGCAGTGATGTTCATAATCCTGAAGCCCTGGAAAACATAAATCCTTTGTACGTCCCAGTAGAGGAAGGATGGAGGAATAACACACCAGAAAACCAAGAATCGGTGATTGACCTTCCCAGTCCCAAACCCAGCCAGGGAGATGAAACAATGAAGGAACCAATGCATTCAATCCCACTTATAAATGAACCTATCTATTCCGTAGTTCGCAAGGACAAGCCCTCAATAAAGAAGCCACCTACAAAACCAATGGAAAATGTTTCCATAGATTTAAATGTAAAAATAGAGGTTTTACAGGAGAAATCCAACCACAGTTCAGCTCCCGTGAATCCTGGGGTTCCACCCTCCTCCTCCTTTAAACTGAACACAATGATAATGCATTGGAGGACCAAAAATTTTAAAACCTCCCCATCCCAATCAACCGTCTCCATAAACGTTGACTTGGAGGACCCTCCTCCCATTCCTGATAAATCATTTGATATTGAAAATGAAGCTGAAAGTGAAGAACAACACCCAAATGAGGTATGTCAACTATTTTATGTTAACGAGAACTTCAGACAAATATTATTTTTTTATGTTGTTTTTGTGGACAGAGTTGGATGGGTTGGAGCTTCGGTCGAGTTTTGTTGGGGGGGAGGGGTCAGTGTTGCCATTGGTGAGTTTTCTTCTCACTTTCTGATGGGACAGGAAGTGATGACAATTCTTTCCATTGGGTAAGTGGTTTCAACAATACTACATTTTAAAACAGTATCTTAGTTTTCACTTCGACTGAGGCTCTACACTCTAGGTAGATGCTACACATTGTCTTAAGTGACAACAACTACCAGTCACCTGTGGTCATACTAGTTTTTTTTTTAAATCTGAACTCCAGGATAAGACAATATTATAGTAATCAAGTGTGAAACTCTGCCCCCAGGGAAAGGCATGGTCTGACTTGGCATATGGGTACATGCTATTTCCCATCACAAGAGGCTGTAACACGTATCTGGCTCATCACAGTTCAGCTTGCATCCACTCACCAATCCATCTACTACAGAAGTGAGGAGCGAGTAGGAGCCTCTGCAGTCCTCTCTTAGATTCAGCCTAGCTTGGTTTTATGATGACCACTTTCCCAATGTGTCCCCCTGCTGGGAGGTCTCCTTGTTTAATGAAACTGCACCCAGCATCACTCACTTCACTCCTTACCACAATGGCTGCCACCCGTGTGGGCCATTCTTAAAATGGCTGAATAAGTCTGTACTAAGTATACTAACCACCTTCTAATCTCAAAGTCTAATCTCAAAGTATTATGCCAGAAAGTTTCCTCTGGCCACGCAGTCATCTCGGCAGGACCTCTCAAGACAATTGTATCCCTTGGTCTGTCTTACCTAAATTACCAAGAGCTATGTCCCTAGCCAATTTCAGCAAAATTAGGAGGAACCTTGTGCCATGCCAAAAAATGTCCCATGATCATTGCTGTTTTCCTAGCACATGCTAGGGTGTCTGTCTCAACACTCCTTACAACCATATCTTATGGTCTGTCTAGCTTAAACTACCTAGAAAGGATTGTCCTAGGAACTCTCTCCCGAACCAGTCTTAGAACCAATATGAGGAAACTTTATAGCATCTACTGTGTGATGCCAGGACACTCAAACACTGCAGTACTTTTATCACATTAGGCCAGCCATTCTCATCCAGAGTTCCTTTGATCCCAAGGGTTCCTCCATGCTAGGGGTTCCTTAAGCTATGGCTGATTGATCTCCTATTTAATGACTCCTGCATACCAAACCACATGACCCAAAGTTGTCCCAAACAGGGGGGGACCAAAAGAAAAGCAGGGCTCACAGGAAAGGCAATCTAGATAAATGTGTTAAATTAACATTGCCCTGATAAAATTGATCGATACCTAGATTGATCAAAAACAAGAACACAGACATGGGGAACATCATACCAAACCACATGGCAGAGCCAGCTACATAACACCAATAATATTTTAGCTATCTGTGTAATGGGCATTCTGACAACCACATATCAGTGTTCTTCCCACCGACCACCAATGTAAAGGGGCACTTGCTCACTGCCCCCTCATTTCAGCAAGGGCTCCCCAAGACCTGAAAATTATATCAAGAGTTCTTTTGGAGTAGAAAGGTTAAGAAAAGCTGCTCTGGGTATACTAGGTTTGTCCTAACAGCTCTGCCCACAGCCAACCTTAGCAAAATCATAAGGAACCTTTAAGCACCTACTGTACTATGTCTTCTTCAACCAATGCAGTAAAAACTAGCATCCTCTGTCTGGGCTCTTCTTACAATCATATCCTTCTGGGATTGTTACAAAAATACCTATGCACTGCCCATCCTAGTCCCAAGAGTTAAATGGTCCTTAAGTCTATGGGTAGAGGACTAAGGTGTAATATTTACCCTAATCTTCATTCTGGCAGGCTCCAATGCACTCCTGTTCTTTCCGACGTTCTAGGTTGTAGTTGTGCCCTTACCATCCTCACATTTAATGCAGGGCTCATGATTCTGTTATGTACTTGATAAACTCAGTGTGTGACCACCAGCTGGAGCACTGAGGCGAAGAGGCTTCAGGGGACCAGCCACACAACATGGAAGAAGTCCACAGGAGCAAGGAAAGGTAAATATTTCAACGTTTCCTCTTCTAACTAAAGGCATTTTTTTTTTTGGATAGAGTGGAGAGGGATTAGAACCCCTGCCAGATTTTATTGCAGTCTGTGCTCCCGTTAGGGAGATTCAGCCTCTCTATTAGTCCTGTTTATCATTATCATTGAATGTGAAAGTAAAAGAAAATCCCACATTTTTTGTTGTTCCCAGAAAAGGGGAAACCTTCCAATGGGGACATTAGTTCCCCAAGGGATTCCCTTAATTTGCGAGGATTTCCTGCCACTTCCTGTTTGGATATGGGACAGGAAATGAAGGGATATCTCCCCAATGAGACACAGGTGGCGGACAAAAAAATTGACAAGCGTTATAACTCTCCCTTGCTCTATCCAAAATGAATAAAAAAGTTTTGCCTATAGTTCTACTTTAACAGGTATTGAGGGGCCCTACTGCAAGACTAATTTTTTTTTTCTGCCTGGAACTCAACTTCAAATTACTTTTACTCAAATTACCGTTGGCGCTATATAAATCCTCTAGGATAATAATAATAATAATTAACTTAACAAACGAATCCGAAACTAAATTAAACTAATTTTTCTTTCGGGCACATCTCTAAAGATTTGTCCTAGAAACAAAAAGGTGTCCTCGAGCTTCTGGAGACTGTTCTATGCCAGAAAGTCTCCTCCAACCACTGCAGCAGTCCTAGCACAGGCTATGGTCCTCTGCCTTGACAATCCTTAAACCATATTTGTCGCATGTGGTCATCACCATGGATACCCAAATCTGTTCCAGATGGGTTGCCCACATCTGAATCCGAAACCTATTGGCCCTAGGTGTGGGTGGAAATTGTCACTCTCGAGCCTTGAAGAAGGTGTTATAGCTAGGCTAGCGAGATGACAAGCCTGGGGAGTTTCTGAGCAGATGTTTAGACCTGTGCAGCATTCGGTGGTATACGGTAAATTTTGGCAACCTATCCCACCAGCAGGACACTATCAAGTTTCCAGTATGTACAGTAATTCTGCCCCCAGTCTTTGTAAGGTGCGTGGTTTACATCTGCTTGCACCACTTCTGTCTGTATGCTGGCTTTTATATTGATATCATATATTGCAGCATACATCCGTTGCTTGAGATCATTTAGGAGGAAATAGCTGAGCAACAAAAGAATTAATTTCTCAATGAAGGGCTGCCAAGCCGGGTTTGCAGAAAGTTGATATAGGCGTAGGAGGATTTACAGGAAGATGGAGGTGAATATGGTTCTTCTTTTTAACAATTTTCTTTAGATATTAGCATTTTGGAAAGCCTTCAAAGACATATTTTAAGAGTTTAAGCTTTTAGAACATGTAGGGTACATTTAATAATATCCCTTGAGGCGTTGGAAACTATTTGTCCGCAAAGATCTGTGGGGGCAGAACGTGGCTTGTGGTGGCACAACGCTGAAATGGCTCTGGTGCTGCATTCAGGGCCTTCGATAAAAAATATAATTGATCCTGGGCATGAGGCACGCATGACACGTATCACAAAGAAAATGACAAAGACCTCCATCATGCCACATCCAAAACTACATTATATTACCAAAAGTATTGGGAAGCCTGGCTTTACATGCACACGAACATTAATGGCATCCTGTCTTAGTCTGTAGGGTTCAATATTAAGTTGGTCCACCCTTTGCAGCTCTCAACAGTTTCAACTCTTCTGGGAAGGCTGTCCACAAGGTTTAGGAGTGTGTCTATGGGAATGTTTGACCATTCTTCCAGAAGCGCATTTGTGAGGTCAGGCACTGATGTTGGACGAGAAGGTGAGGTGAACTCTGAGAGCTTCAGCATACCAAGACATTTTGGACAATTTCATGCTCCCAACTTTGTGGGAACTGTTTGGGGATGGTCCCTTCCTGTTCCAACATGACTGCGCACAAAGCAAGGTCCATAAAGACATGAATGGGGCGGCACAGTGGTGTAGTGGGTAGCACTTTCGCCTAGCAGTAAGAAGGGTCGCTAGTTCAAATCCCAACCACGACACTACTCGCCTGGATGTTCTTCCTGTGCCTGCGTGGGTTTCCTCCGGGTACTCCGGTTTCCTCCCACACTCCGAAGACATGCTGGTAGGTTAATTGGATCCTGTCTAAATTGTCCCTAGTATGTATGAATGTGAGTTAGGGACCTTAGATTGTAAGCTCCTTGAGGGTAGGGACTGATGTGAATGTACGATGTATATGTAAAGCGCTGCGTAAATTGACGGCGCTATATAAGTACCTGAAAAAAATAAATAAATGAGCAAGTTTGGGGTGGAGGAACTTGACTGGCCTGCACAGAGTCCTGACCTCAACCCGACAGAACACCTTTGGGATGAATTAGAGCGGAGGCAGCGAGCCAGGCCTTCTCGTCTACATCAATGCTTGACCTCACAAATGCGCTTCTGGAAGAATGGTCAAACATTCCCATAGACACACTCCTAAACCTTGTGGACAGCCTTCCTAGGAGAGTTGAAGCTGTTTTAGCTGCAAAGGGTGGGCCAACTCAATATTGAACCCTACGGACTAAGACTGGGAGGCCATTAAAGTTCATGTGCGTGTAAAGGCAGGCGTCCCAATACTTTTGACAATATAGTGTATGTTTTTGCGGCATTCTGAAAATAGACAGAGAGCCTACGGTTCGCACCACAAAAACGCACTGCAGATCCGCTCCGAATGCGATTCTGCATGCGCGTTTTTAGCGTGTTTTTTATGCGTTTCCGGATACATTCTAGGTGCTTTTTTTTTCTTCTTTTTTTCCTGTTTTTTTTTCACTATACTAGGGTCCAGTGCGTTTTTGATGCGTTCCAATGCATTTTGATTCCTTTTACTGTGTTCCAGTGCAGGAACCTCACAAATGCACTTCTGGAAGAATGGTCAAACATTACCATAGACACACTCCTAAACCTTGTGGACAGCCTTCCCAGAAGTTGTTATAGCTGTGCGTGTAAAGGCAGGCGTCCCAATACTTTTGGTAATATATACAAACCGAAAATGACCATGCTAAAATGATAAAGAAATAAAGTCCCAGGAATTTTACAGTCCAATTAGAGATGATATAGTCCAATCACTTCAAGAAAAATGTGAGGGATTACATTTTCAACATATACTGTATAAAAAAAACACCTTGATATTGAATATCTTATCAAAAGGTGAAACACCCAGGTGCGCCTCCACCATATAATACAAGATGGCCACTTACCAGAGTAAAATGGGCTCTAGATTATAAGAGTCATGAGTGCAGTATGAAAGAATATCCTTAAGACAGGCGTCATCAACCTTCTTTCCTTTGCAGCGAAACGGGAGGCCTCCATGGCTTTTCTTTGGTGTCCAATGGGAATACTAACATAGGGAATAATCGATGGTTCACCAGCAAATCAATCATGAAAGATGAATCAAAGGAACTCCCATAGTGTGAAACCGTATAAAATTGATTGCAGATAAAAGATACCAACTACTTACTGTACATAGAGGCAGTTAAAAAAGAGCATATATGGGATGTAAAATTAAACCAGCCTAGGTGACTGGACTATTTGGCCCTACGACCTGGATACAAAGTACTGTAGAATACACATTAATACAAGTTTAAACACATAGATGAGAAGACAGACAGAACAATAAACACAATTAACAATGGGAGAGGCATACTTAACAGAATAACCCATAACATCCTAATAAACAAACTATAGCAGGAGTCCATCACTACCAGGTGGCTTGCTGATCATATTAACATCTGCTATGAATCTCACAGTCTGATAAAGCGGAACTCGTTTATCTTCATAGATTTCTGAAGGGATATTGTTGATAAATATTTCTGTCCCATTTGAAGAAATCCCATCCGCGCTCTCAGCATTCATTAGGTAGTTGTGAATCATTTTGTCGGTCACCCTGTGCCCCTAATAGACACAGGGTTACTTACACATAAGAGGGGCCTAGGGGAGCTGAAACATGAGTTTCCCGACCTCTCTGAGGTAAACTGGGTTCCACGAGCCCCCTGCTCAAAGTGACTCCCGTCACATATATCTGTCCCGGGATTCAATATGGTAATATAGTGTATATAAAGACAAAAAGAGGGGTTGCAGAAATATATCTTACCACAATATGGACTTTATTGGCACCCACATGGGACAGACACTTAGATATAAAAAAATGTATTCTTTATTTACAATTTCTAATAGAAAAAAAAAAAAAAACGCCAATGCGTATACTAGTATTGAAACCATACAGTCTTTAAGACATCATATTTGGGTATAAAATATGAGTATACCCCAATTGGACCACAACAGTATCACCTATATACAATGTAGCCTATATAATGTGGGTCAAGGTGAACAGGTCCAATCCCATGGTCAACACGTACAGTCAGGTCCATAAATATTGGGACATTGACACAATTCTAATCTTTTTGGCTCTATACACCACCACAATGGATTTGAAATGAAACGAACAAGATGTGCTTTAACTGCAGACTTTCAGCTTTAATTTGGGAGTATTTATGTCCAAATCAGGTGAACGGTGTAGGAATTACAACAGTTTGTATATGTGCCTCCCACTTTTTAAGGGACCAAAAGTAGTGGGACAGATTAACAATCATCCATCAAACTTTCACTTTTTAATACTTGGTTGCAAATCCTTTGCAGTCAATTACAGCCTGAAGTCTGGAACGCATAGACATCACCAGACGCTGGGTTTCATCCCTGGTGATGCTCTGCCAGGCCTCTACTGCAACTGTCTTCAGTTCCTGCTTGTTCTTGGGGCATTTTCCCTTCATTTTTCTTCAGCAAGTGTAATGCATGCTTAATCGGATTCAGGTCAGGTGATTGACTTGGCCATTGCATAACATTCCACTTCTTTCCCTTCAAAAAAGTCTATGGTTGCTTTCGCAGTATGCTTCGGGTCATTGTCCATCTGCTCTGTGAAGCGCCGTCCAATGAGTTCTGAAGCATTTTGCTGAATATGAGCAGATAATATTGCCCGAAACACTTCAGAATTCATCCTGCTGCTTTTGTCAGCAGTCACATTATCAATAAATACAAGAGAACCAGTTCCATTGGCAGCCATTCATGCCCGCGCCATGATACTACCACCACCATGCTTCACTGATGAGGTGGTATGCTTTGGATCATGAGCAGTTCCTTTCCTTCTCCATACTCTTCGCTTCCCATCACTCTGGTACAAGTTGATCTTGGTCTCATCTGTCCATAGGATGTTGTTCCAGAACTGTGAAGGCTTTTTTAGATGTTGTTTGGCAAACTCTAATCTGGCCTTCCTGTTTTTGAGGCTCACCAATGGTTTACATCTTGTGGTGAACCCTCTGTATTCACTCTGGTGAAGTCTTCTCTTGATTGTTGACTTTGACACACATACACCTACCTCCTGGAGAGTGTTCTTGATCTGGCCAACTGTTGTGAAGGGTGTTTTCTTCACCAGGGAAAGAATTCTTCAGTCATCCACCACAGTTGTTTTCCGTGGTCTTCCGGGTCTTTTGGTGTTGCTGAGCTCACCGGTGCGTTCTTTCTTTTTAAGGATGTTCCAAACAGTTGATTTGGCCACACCTAATGTTTTTGCTATCTCTCTGATAGGTTTGTTTTGTTTTTTCAGCCTAATGATGGCTTGCTTCACTGATAGTGACAGCTCTTTGGATCTCATATAGAGAGTTGACAGCAACACATTCCAAATGCAAATAGCACACTTGAAATGAACTCTGGACCTTTTACCTGCTCCTTTTAAATGGGATAATGAGGGAATAACACACACCTGGCCATGGAACAGCTGAGCAGCCAATTGTCCCATTACTTAAAAAGTGGGAGGCACATATACAAACTGTTGTAATTCCTACACTGATCACCTGATTTGGATGTAAATACCCTCAAATTAAAGCTGAAAGTCTGCAGTTAAAGCACATCATGTTCGTTTCACTTCAAATCCATTGTGGTGGTGTATAGAGCCAAAAAGATTATAATTGTGTCGCTGTCCCAATATTTATGGACCTGACTGTATGTCTAGATACGTAGCTTCTTCAGGACCATAAAAAATTGTGTATCAAATTCTAGTAAACAAATAAAAAATACATTACTACACTACTACTATACTAATGTTTTTTTTTACTACTTTTTACTGTACTTTACTTTGTTTACTAGAATTGGATACCCCAATTATTATGGTCCTGAAGAAACTACGTGTCTAGCAAAACATGTTGACTGTGGGATTGGACCTGTACAGTTGAAGTTTAGCAATGCCCAACTAGCTCGGCGGGAAAACAACCTGACCAGACGCACTCCCAAAATATAGAGCGATGAGTGGCAGCAGTAGGTTTCAGGTGTGCTGACAGCGCCTGTCTCAAGGGCGGAATGCAGCCTGGTCGGTCCGTACCCAAGTTTGGAGGCTTCCATGAAGGATGGCGTGTCCCTGCTCTTACCCTACTCACCTGGAAGCACTTCTTGATGCTAAGCACTGGGTCTGACAGATGGGTGACCTGTCCCTACTCTATCTAGCCACACACAAAATGCGTGCCAAACCCAGGAGTCAGGGTCTTAAATAGGCTCTGTCTGACCCAAGATGGCCACCAAAGTTGTATGGGACACCAGCATCCAGAGGGATGCTGCCTCTCTGTGACCGAGGAGATCATAGAGAAACAAGGTTCCTCTTGACTTCCTCCGCCCCCCTGCACTGCCGCTATGGATGAGTGACACCTGCAGTGGAGGAAATAGACTGCACCTTCCTACAGGCAATATGTCAGCAAAGTACATAATTTTAAAAAATATAATTGGCTAGCTAGGATACAGCACTGACATTTTACTACTCCCTCAGTTTTTGGGTGGCCAGGATGGACCACATCTCATGGCTCTTGCTTTGCTCCCCACACAGTCTACGTTTGGCAGAAGTGTCCATTAACCAAATCATTCAGGCATGGTATGCAAGGACAATTTCTTAAAACCAAGCTTCTGAGCTAGGCAGTCTGTGTTTTGCTAACTCAATATGTTCTCAATACATAAGAATCTGCTTGTGTCATTTGGCCAGCAGAATGATCCTCATGGGGGAATTTCCCAGGTCTTCCTTGGCATGGACAGGTGGTCTTATGCCGCGTACACACGGTCGGACTTTTCGGCTACAAAAGTCCGACAGCCTGTCCGACAGACTTTCGACAGACTTTTGTCAGACTTTTGGCGGACTTTTGGCGGACTTGCGGCAGACTTTCTTACGAACGGACTTGCCTACATACGATCACACAAAAGTCCGACGGATTTGTACGTGATGACGTACACCGGACTAAAATAAGGAAGTTGATAGCCAGTAGCCAATAGCTGCCCTTGCATGGGTTTTTGTCCGTCGGACTAGCATACAGACGAGCGGGTTTCTGGGTCCGGCGTAGTTACGACGTAAAGATTTGAAGCATGTTTCAAATCTAAAGTCCGTCAGATTTGCGGCTGGAAAAGTCCGCTGAAAGTCCGCTGAAAGTCCGGGGAAGCCCACACGCGATCGGATTGTCAGCCAGCTTTAGTCCGTCGGCGTCCGTCGGACTTTTGTAGACGAAAAGTCCGACCGTGTGTACGCGGCATAAGGCTCTGTCCCAGACAGTTCTCTGGACTCGTAGGTGCCCCCTTTACCCCAAAAAAACAACACAGCACACACAGGGACTACAGTAGGACCAACATTATTGCAACATTATTGCAAAATAGACACCAGGAACACAACTCAGGAAGGGTCTGTGTCAAGTGTCAACGGGCTTTGGGTTTGTGTAAATGAACAAGTGGTTTCAGATGTATTTTGCTTGCACTTGAGAAAAATTTGAGTCACAGGCAAATTCCCTGCAAATTAGTAGGTGGGGTCTGGGCAGGACCAATTCATAAAGTTGCCAGAATGGACAGTTCCCTGCTTATTAGGTGTTGAGTTCTGGCCAGGAGCAACCAGAAATGTTGGTGGGGTAGGAAGTTCCCTGCATATTAGAAGGTGGGATTTGGGCAGGATCAATCCATAAAATGGACAGGGGGGGGGGCAGTTACCAACCAATAACATTGGCGAGGTGGTCAATTCCCTGCAAATTAGGAGGTGGGGTCTGGGCAGGACCACCTTGTAAAGTTAGCAGGGTGGGCAGTTCCATGCTTTTCAGGAGGCGGGGTCGCATCAGGAACAACCTGTAAAGCTGGTGGGGTGGGAAGTTCCCCACATATTAGGAGGTGGAGTCTGGGCAGGACCAACCCATAAAGTTGTCAGGGTGGACAGTTCCCTGCTCATTAGGAGGTGGGTACTGGTCAGGAGCAGTTGGTGGAGTGGGAAGTTCCCCCAATATTAGTCTGGGCTATGCCAAGCTAGAAAGTGGGCCTTATTTGGGCACACCCACCAAGGGGGTTAACAGTGTCTGGGACCGTAATGTTTTTAAATGTATATAAATCTTGCATGAAAAGTTGTCTGAAACTTGATAAATAGACGCCCTAAGTATATATTGCACCTATATCCAAGTAACCCGTACTCTTACTTCTTGCAGGACAATACGGAAACAGATATCAAGATGGAGAAGTGATCTTGGAGAAGTTTCCCTACTTAAAGGGACAGCATTCACAGGAACGACTCCCTGCTTGGTGCTGATTGCTGTATAGCACTAGGGGGAAATATGTCTTGGTATAAATGACATTTTTACTGGGGCTGAAATGCATGATCTTGGCACATACTGCCATGGGATGGCCTCACCACCGCAACTTGGAATGCTGCTCTGACTGTACATATCTATGAAGATAATGTGAATAAAATAAAGGAAAAAAATGTAACATACTATAAACCCATGTATAATGAAAGGAAAGATATTTTTATATCCATTTTGAGGTTTTTATTGTAAACGTGTACTTGGAGTTTGTTTCCATGCTGTGTCATATTTCCATGAACATATATATTGTATTTATGGTCATACCAGATCTGCCCTGCACACACCTCTATGCCCAAGCATAATGCGATGAAGGGCCTATGGTGGCTGACTCAAATGGAAGTGAGTGATTTACTAAAGTCCAACCATTACTGATAGCTTATTGTCTAGATCAGTGGTCTCCAAACTGCGGCTCAGAGCCAGATGCAGCCCTTTGATTGCTTTATCCTGCCCTTGGGGAACCATTTCATCCACTGATACCAACAATAGGGCATAATTCTCCCAGTGACACCAATGAAGGGTGGCACAAATTCTACTAATGACACCAACAATGATGCCCAATGACACCAATGATAAGACACAATTCCTCCCAATGGCACCAATAATCGGGCCCACTGACACCAATGATGGGACACTATGCCTCCCACTGACACCGATAGGGCACACGTCCTACCACTGACACCAAGGGTGGGGCGCAATTCTTTCCACAACAGACACCAATGATGGGACACTATTCCTCACACTGACACCAACAATGGGGCACAATTCCTACCACTGACACCAATGAAGGGCCACAATTCTTCCCAATGACACCAACGATGGGGCACAATTTCTCTCATGGGAGGGTATGGGGTATTCTTTACCACTGATGTCAAGACCTTTTTTACTCCCACTGGCCACAGTCCAATTCCCCTAAAGTCTGAAGGATGGTAAACTGGCCCCTTGCTTAGAAAGTTTGGAGACCCCAGCTCTAGATACAAGAAATTTTCTTCCAGATCTGTGCAATAATCCAGTGTGAAATATTCCTGTAATAAAGACCGCTCACTGCTGCTCTTAGGATGGAGTTTGCCTGCTGGTGGCACTGTGGTGCCCTGGGTTGATTGCTGCAGTTCGAGTGCCCACCAGAGCACTGTACCCTAAGCCCACCCACTTGTTACAATAGCGTACCTACATATTGTCTTCCTGCTTCTTCTCCCGGCCAATCAGGACAGGAAGAGGGTCCTGAGACTGGATTGGCCGAGATGAGAAGCGACCAGATCGGGAGGTTTTGAGGAGAAGCCAGGGAAGCTGCCGAAGCCACTCGTGACCTGGATGGGGTAAGTGTGGGGCTGCCAGGCTTGTGAGCAGGGCTGGCAAGCAGGCATATGAGCAGGGTTGGCGAGCGGGGCTGGCGAGTGGGTGGTGGGGTTGGTGGTTTGTTTGCCACCCCCTGAAAAATGGAGCACTAGCCGCCACTGGTCTATGTACAGTAAAGTGGAGATGTCACTGCTACATTTACAAGATATTATCTTGGTTTGCAAAGTCATCCTGTTAAAAATTCTGTATATAGCCCTACACAGTCCACATGGTCTTTGCTGCTTAACTGCAGACAGGAAACTTTATTATACAGAAAAAAAGACATAGAGATTACCATAGAGCAGCTACAAACTTATACACACTTCCATCTACTGGCTCAAGTAGTTGTAGCACAAAATACATGAACAACGCATTCCAACACATCCGCTGCTCACAAAGTGGATTTATATGGATTCTGGATTAAGCAAAATACAACGTTTTGAGGCCTGAAGCTCATCTTGACGTATCATTTTTAATGAAGTAAACTTTTAAACGTAAAGATTTTTGTACAACAGATTATATCTTCTGAACTCTGTTTTGTGTCTACAAGGGAAATTGTGAAACGCAAAGAGCATTTTGTTTATCAAGTTGGAACAGGATTGCTTTAAGCAATATGTACTGTATATTTGTATTTACCTGTAATCTGTGTTACTTTTTAGAGTTATATATTTCTGTACAGCGATTTACTATGTGCAAAATAAGCACTAATACACCACCAAGGGGGCTGTAATCCAAAAATAAAAAAAAAAGACCAAACATTCTCTGAAATATTTTATAAGGCTATGCTGAGTTATTGTTGATATCATTAATATTAATATTATTAGTAGTAGCATACCTCCCAACCATCCCTGATTCGCCGGGACCGTCCCGGAAATTTGATCCATGTCCCGGGGTCCTGGCGAATGAGGGCTGAGTCCCCGGACGCCCGTGGCGTGTGCTGGGCATCTTGGTTCCCACATGCGGTGAGCTACACTGTCTTTGCATGGCAGCCGGCATCTCTCCCTGGCTGCCTCTGACACACAGTGCAGAGCGGAGTGCACTGAACACTCCCCTCCTCCTCCTGTGTTTTCCTGTACACAGAGGAGGAGGTAGGGAGCAGCACATCACTCTGCCAGAACGTGGCTAATCTGAGGTCTGTGATGATTTCTGTGTACATGAGACATGCAGAAGAGGGAAACATGGGGAAGAGGGTTGGGGGGATGGGATCGGGGGATGGATGGAGCCGGGATGGGATCAGGAGAACGGATAGAGTTGGGATGGGATCAGGGGGATGGAGCCGGGATGGGGGGGAATGGATGGACCCGGGATGGGGGGGAATGGATGGAGCCGGGATGGGATCGGGGGGGATGGATGGACATGGGATGGGATCGGGAAAAGTTAAAGGGGTTTTTAAACTAGGCGACAGGAGGGGGGGTCCAGAGGTAGAGATAGTCAGTGCGGAACATAGTCCAGAGGGTAGTATCAGGGGCATTAGTGATAGGTTGACTAAAGCACATAAACCCAAGGTAAGTATAGTAACAAGTCCTAGTTGCAATCTCGGAAAACCCAATAAGAGGATAGTATGTGACCGGTCGAAGCTCTGTGACATGTTCACCAATGCCAGGAGCCTGTCGGACAAGATGAGTGAACTAGAGATACTGTTGTACGAGAAGGATTTGCAGTTTGTGGAAATTTCAGAGACCTGGTTCAACAGCTCTTATGATTGGCTGGCAACCATTCAAAGGTATACTCTTTTTTCGCAGGGATAGTGAGGGTTAAAAAGGGGGAGGGGTTTGTCTATATATCAAGAATAATGTACAAGTGAATGTGAGAGATGACATCACTAAGGGCGCTAGGGAGGAGGTGGAATCCTTATGGGTAGAGCTCCAAAGGGATGAAACTAAGGGGAAAATAATACTGGGAGTATTCTATAGGCCCCCTAACCTAAGGGAAGGAGGGGAGACGGACCTCTTATCACAATTTGGATTAGCAGCAAGGATGGGAAGTGTTATCATAATGGGGGATTTTAATTATAAAGACATAGACTGGGCGGAGGGAACCGCGCATTCATCTAAGGCTCGCCAGTTCCTAAATGTCTTTCAGGACAATTTTATGGGTCAGATGGTACACGCACCAACTAGAAATAAAGCGTTACTGGATCTACTGATTACCAACAATACAGACCTGATCATGGATGTGGAAATACGGGGCATTTTAGGAAACAGCGATCACAGGTCAATTAGCTTCAGTATAAATCACACAAATGGCAAACATAAGGGAAATACAAAGACACTGAATTTCAAAAGAGCCAACTTCCCTAAACAACGAACCTTGCTAGAAGGCATGAATTGGGATAAAATCTTAGGAACAAAAAAACATGGAGGAGAGATGGGTTCGCTTTAAGAGCATATCAAATAAGGGCATTAGCCAGTGCATCCTATTGGGTAATAAATTTAAAAGAGCGAACAAAAGTCCTTGGATGGCTTAACTCCAATGTAAATTTAAAAGAGCGAACAAAAGTCCTAGATGGCTTAACTCCAATGTAAAAATGCATATAAAAGCAAAAGAGAAGTCCTTCAAAAAATACAAGGTTAAGGGATCATCATCAGCATTCAGACTTTATAAAAAATGCAACAAGAAATGTAAGGGTGCAATTAGGGCGGTTAAGATAGAACATGAAAGACACATAGTGGAGGAAAGCAAAAAAAATCCCAAGAAATTCTTTAAGTATGTAAACAGTAAAAAAGGGAGGACAGACCATATTAGCCCCATAAAGAATAAGAACGGACATCTGGTTACAAAGGATGGGGAGATGGCAAAAGTATTGAATTTATTCTTCTCCTCAGTCTTCACGAGGGAATCGGGGGGGTCAGTAACCAAAATTGCAGTGTTTATCCTTGTGACACATCACAGGAAGCACCCTCATGGCTAACAAAGGACAGAATTAGTATTAGACTTTGGAAACTTAACATTAATAAATCACCAGATGGCTTGCACCCGAGGGCACTTGGGGAACTCAGAAATGGAGCGAGTACAAAGAATGGCAACAAAGATAAAAAAGGGTCTGGAGGATATTAGTTATGAGGAAAGGTTGCAAGCACTGAACTTATTCTCTCTGGAGAAGAGACGCTTGAGAGGGGATATGATTTCAAATTACAAATACCGTACTGGTGATCCCACAATAGGGATAAAACTTTTTTGTGGAAAGGAGTTTAACAAGACTCGTGGCCACTCATTACAATTAGAAGAAAAGAGGTTTAACCCTAAACTACGTAGAGGGTTCTTTACTGTAATGCCCCGTACACACGGTCGGACTTTGTTCGGACATTCCGACAACAAAATCCATGGATTTTTTCCGACGGATGTTGGCTCAAACTTGTCTTGCATACACACGGTCACACAAAGTTTTCGGAAAATCCGATCGTTCTGAACGCGGTGACGTAAAACACGTACGTCGGGACTATAAACGGGGCCAATAGCTTTCATCTCTTTATTTATTCTGAGCATGCGTGGCACTTTGTGCGTCGGATTTGTGTACACACGATCGGAATTTCCGACAACGGATTTTGTTGTCGGAAAATTTTATATCCTGCTCTCAAACTTTGTGTGTCGGAAAATCCGATGGAAAATGTGTGATGGAGCCTACACACGGTCGGAATTTCCGACAACAAGGTCCTATCACACATTTTCCATCGGAAAATCCGACCGTGTGTACGGGGCATGAGAGCGGCAAGGATGTGGAATTCCCTTCCACAGGTGGTGGTCTCAGCGGGGAGCATTGATAGCTTTAAGAAACTATTAGATAAGCACCTGAACGACTACAACATACAGGGATATACAAGGTAATACTGACATATAATCACACACATAGGTTGGACTTGATGGACTTGTGTCTTTTTTCAACATCACCTACTATGTAACTATGATGGAGCCGGGATGGGATCAGGGGATGGATAGAGCCAGGATGGGATCGGGGAGAATGGATGGAGCCGGGATAGGATCGGGGTGATGGATGGAGCTGGGATGGTATTGGGGGAATGGATGGAGTCAGGATGGGATCGGGGAATGGATCCGGGATGGGATTGGGGGAATGAATGGAGCCAGGATAAGATCGGGGGATGGATGGAGCCAGAATGGGATATGAAGAATGGATGGATCTGAAATGGGTTTGGGGGAATGGATGGAGTTGGGATGGGATCAGGGGAATAGATGAAGCTGGGATGGGATCGGGGGAATGGATGGAGACAGGATGGGATAGGGGGATGGATAGAGCCGGGATGGGATCAGGGGAATGGATGGAGCTGGGATGAGAGCGGGGGATGGATGGAGCCTGGATGGGATCGGGGGAATGGATGGAGCCGGGATGGAATCGGGGGAATGGATGGAGCTAGGATGGGATCGGGGGAATAGATGGAGCCATTGTGGGATCAGGGGGAATGGATGGAGCCATTGTGGGATCAGGGAGAATGGATGGAGTTGGGATGGGATCGGGGGAATGGATGGACCTGGGATGGGATCGGGGGATGGATGGAGCCGGAATGGGATGGGGGAATGTGTTTTGTTTAATGACATCCCTTAAGCCCCTCCCACTGTTAAGTGCTTGGCCACGCCCACATTTTACCACAGTGCGCTAAGCGCGCCGCAGGTCTTGTCCCTCCTCAAATGTCCCTCATTCTTAAGTTCAAATGTTGGGAGGTACATGGTAGTAGTATCATTATTAATATTTTATCTACAACTCGTTCTGCAGAGAATATAAAACTGTTCACATCAGTTTCTGATAAATAGATAGATAGATAGATAGATAGATAGATAGATAGATAGATAGATAGATAGATAGATAGATAGATAGATAGATAGATAGATAGGGTAGCCAGGTGCTGGGATACCACAACATGGAGAAGGAGACATTGCTCATTATTTGCCTCTCTCCCTCCACTGTGATATTAATGTTATGCTGCACCATCCTTTTCTGGCCAGCAGGGGGAGAGCTAAAGCCAAGGAAGCCCATAGACTTCTATGCAGAGTGCAAAGAAACCTGGGAGTTGTAGTTTGAGGCGGAAGCCATATAATGGCTACACTATAATGGTTACACACACTACAGATTCTAATATGCACTGTGCAGTAGGAGGAGTGGAGAGATGATTTTTAATAAACATTCGCGGGAACGTTCTTCCTCTTGGCACCGAGGGAGTTAAAGAGAGAGCACCTCTGTTTGGATATTTTATTGCCAGTGGAAGACTGTACCAGTTGAGATCCTAGTCTGAGACTGGGAGTGAGGATACCCAGGGGTAGCGCACTACCACCCACATTGGAGCACCGCTGCAGCAGGGAGACTTGAGCGTCCACTCACCCTCTGCTTCTCACAGCTTATCACTGGACGCTTTCAGGTAGAGACCAAGGGGGCTCCCCTTCTACAGCAAAAGGTCAATGCAGCATCCCGAGGACTGGTGAGAGGGCTATGCGCCCATTGCTGATACTGCTAGCAGGGACTGAGCCACTGAGCAGCAGGACACCAACTTTACCCAAACCATACCACACTCATACTGCACTCTATACCGCACCTATTCCAAACCTAGACTGCACCTATACCGCATTATTCTGAACATTTACTGCATCCGAACCACATCCATCTTGCACCTTTGCCGAGACTATATTGTATCTATGCTGCATGCTGGATAACTTGGACTGTCGTTAAGTGCAAAGATGCTCTTAAAAGGCCCCAATATTAGCCGGCAAAAGAACATCTCAAAGGGCTGCCCCTCCCATAATAATTATTCTGCAAGCCCCTTTGTTCCCCTGTCCCTTCCCCCACCATCCTTCTTTGCTTTTACACAGTGCATACCTAGACTGTCTAGGACTAGCATAAATGCGCTCTGGCAGTATAGTTCCAGTAATCAGTAGATTAAACTTTACTAATGCTCTCTGCTGAAACTGAGGTGGCCTTGCTACTGCTTATGCCCAGTCCCCACTGTTAATCCCTTTGTATTCTAAATTGTGTTACTACTATTGTTTTTTAATGCTTGCCTAGTTACTAACCATATTTTTCTTTTACTTGGTTTGGTGCCTGTTTTCTTTAATCACTTAAGGACCGAGCCTCTTTTTGAGATTTGTTGTTTACAAGTTAAAAACAGTTTTTTTTGCTAGAAAATTACTTAGAAACCCCAAACATTATACATTTTTTTTCTAACACCCTAGAGAATAAAATGGCGGACGTTGCAATACTTTCTGTCACACCATATTTGCGCAGCGGTCTTACAAACGCACTTTTTATTGGAAAAAATATTGTATATTGTGAAAGATAATGTTACGCCGAGTAAATTGATACCCAATATGTCACGCTTCAAAATTGCGCCCGCTCGTGGAATGGCCACAAACTTTTACCCTAAAAAATTTCCATTGGCGACGTTTAAAAAATTCTACAGTTTGCATGTTTTGAGTTACAGAGGAGGTCTAGGGCTAGAATTATTGCTCTCGCTCTACCAATCGCGGCGATATCTCACATGTGTGGTTTGAACACCGTTTTCATATGCGGGCGCTGCTCACATATGCATTCGCTTTTGCACGCGAGGTCGGCGGGACGGGGTGCGTTTAAAAAATTTTTGTTTTTCTTATTTATTTTACCTTTTATTTTTTATTTTTACACTGTTCTTTTAAAAAATTTGTGTCACTTTTATTCCTATTACAAGAAATGTAAACATCCCTTGTAATAGAAAAAAAAGCATGACAGGACCTTTTAAATATGAGATCTGGGGTCAAAAAGACCTCACATCTCATATTTACACTAAAATGCAATAATAAAAAAATAATAATAAAATGGCCCTTTAAGAGGTATGGACGGAAGTGACGTTTTGACGTCCTGCAATGATATACAGATGGGTGGGGGCCATCTTCCCCTCACTCGTCTCCATATCACACAAGGGACAGCATCCGATCACCTCAGCCGCTGCCGATGGCTCCGGTAAGCGGCGGAGGGCACCGGAGGGCGACGGGAGGGGGGCCTCTCCTGCCGTTGATAAAAGTGATCTCACGGTAAATCCGCCGCAGAGACCACTATTATCGGAAACCAGACCTCCGGCAGAAGAAGATACCAGGGTTATGGCAGCTAGTTGCTCCCATAACAATGATACACCTCTTCAAATTTAGGACGTATATCGGCGTGCCGCGGTCCGGAAGTGGTTAAACGCTTGGCGGCCAGCTCATGCCGATATATACGGCAGCAAAGTGGTTCGTTCCTGCGAATCGCTGTATGGGAACGTCTGTACCTTTAAGGGCGATAGCAGGCGGGCGGGGGAACCTGATGCGCGTGGCCGGCGGATGCGTTCCCCGGCCAAGCGCGATTGTGTGCACGAGAGCAGGAACAAATCCCTGTTCTGTTAGGAGAGAAGAGACATATGGTTTATTCCTACTAAGTCTCTTCTTCTAGTCAGTCCTATCCCCTCACAGTTAGAACACACCCAGGGAACACACATTTAACACCTTGATCGCCCCCTAGTGTTAACCCCTTCCCTGCCAGTGACATTTACACAGTAATCAGTGCATTTTTATAGCACCGATCGCTGTATAAATGTCAATGTTCCCGATAATGTGTCAAAAATGTCCAATCTGTCTGCCACAATGTTGCAGTACCGCTAAAAATCACAGATCACCGCCATTACTAGTAAAAAAAAATAATAATAAAAAAAATGCCATAAAATGCCATAAATCTTTCCCATAGTTTGTAGACGCTATAAATTTTGCGCAAACCAATCAATATACGCTTATTGTGATTTTTTTTACCAAAAATATGTAGAAGGATATATATTGGCCTAAACCAAGGAAGAAATTTGTTTTTTAAAAACATTTTTGGGGATATTTATTATAGCAAAAAGTAAAAAATATTGTTTGTTTTTTTTTTTTTTAAATTGTCGCTATTGTTTTGTTTATAGTGCAAAAAATAAAAACTGCAGAGGTGATCAAATACCACCAAAAGAAAGCTCTATTTGTGGAAAAAAAAGGACGTCAATTTTGTTTGAGTAGTCAGTTAAAGCAACGCAGCGCCGTATCGCAAAAAATGGCCTGGTCATTAAGCAGCCAAATCTTACGGTCTGTAAGTGGTTAATATAGCACTACTATTGGGTATGATTTCACAGGTCGGGCTCTGGGTGCAGTCAGTATTGGGTTTTTTTCCCCATGGCTGGGCTATGTAGGTCAGCAGATTTTTATAGTTGTGAAGTTTATTCTCTTGGCTGTTTACTTGTCGGGCGTACCTGCCGAGAGCGATAATGATTAAACATTCCCCATTCTTGTCTGGGCTGCCGCTTCCTTTCACCTGGAGCCCGGCCAGGATCTGAGTAAATGATTGGAGGGAATCAAAGGTTATTTATTGAAGCCACTAACTAGCTATTTTCTTGACGCTGCACCATAACCAGATGGCAGAACTGTGTGTGTCTGTTTCCCAGGCCACCAGATTATATAGATGATTAGGTCACTGGCAGAATGATCACCTCCAACCAAAACTGAACAATTTTTTTATTATTGAAATGGGGTAGAGTTTAACCCACACAAAAATATACCCCCACCCTTAGAATACTAGTAATATGAAGTTTTTGACTTTTTAGCTGAACAACTATTGTCCCACCTCCAGCCTAATTATTGGACTACAGTCTATGCTCTCTGTCCCACCTCCAGCCTAATTATTAGACTACAGTCTCTTCTTAATGTCCCACCTCCTGTCTCATTATTAGACTACAGTCTCTTCTTACTATCCCACCTCCTGTCTCATTATTAGACTACAGTCTCTTCTTACTATCCCACCTCCAGCCTAATTATTAGACTACAATTCTTCTTAATGTCCCACCTCCTGTCTCATTATTAGACTACAGTTTCTTCTTAATGTCCCACCTCCTGCCTGATTATTAGACTACAGTCTCTTCTTACTATCCCACCTCCAGCCTAATTATTGGACTACAGACTCTGCTCACTGTCCCACCTCCAGCCTGATTTTTTCGACTACAGTCTCTGCTCGCTGTCCCACCTCCTGCCTGATTATTAGACTACAGTCTCTGCTCTCTGTCCCACCTTCTGCCTGATTATTAGACTACAGTCTCTGCTCACTGTCCCACCTCCTGTCTTATTATTAGACTACAGTCTCTTCTTACTGTCCGACCTCTTGTCTCATTATTAAACTACAGTCTCTGCTCACTGTCCCACCTTCTGCCCTATTATTGGACTACAGTCTCCTCTTACTGTCCCACCTCCAGTCTAATTATTGGACTACAGTCTCTGCTCACTGTCCCACCTTCTGCCCTATTATTGGACTACAGTCTCCTCTTACTGTCCCACCTCCAGTCTAATTATTGGACTACAGTCTCTGCTCTCTGTCCCACCTTCTGCCCTATTATTGGACTACAGTCTCTGCTCACTGTCCCACCTCTGGCCTGATTATTGGACTACAGTCTCTGCTCACTGGCCCACCTTCTGCCCTATTATTGGACTACAGTCTCTGCTCACTGTCCCACCTACTGCCTGATTATTGGACTACAGTCTCTGCTCACTGTCCCACCTCTGGCCTGATTATTGGACTACAGTCTTTGCTCTCAGTCCCACCTTCTGCCTTATTGTTGGACTACGGTCTCTGATCACTGTCTCACCTCCTTCCTGATTATTGGACTACAGTCTCTACTCACTGTCCCACCTCTGACCCGATTATGGGACTTTAATCTCTGCTCACTGTCCCACCTCTGACCTGATTGTTGGACTACAATCTCTGCTCACTGTCCCACCTCTGACCTGATTGCTGGACTACAATCTCTGCTCACTGTCCCACCTCCTGCCTCATTATTAGACTACAGTCTCTGCTCACTACCCCACCTCCTGCCTCATTATTGGACTACAGTCTCTGCTCACTGTCCCACCTCCTGCCTCATTATTAGACTACAGGCTCTGCTCACTACCCCACCTCCTGCCTCATTATTAGACTACAGTCTCTGCTCACTGTCCTACCTCCTGTCTCATTATTGGACTACATTCTCTGCTCACTGTCCCACCTGCCTCATTATTAGACTACAGCTTCTGCTCACTGTCCTACCTATGGCCAGATTAATGGGCTACAGTCTCTGCTCACTGCCCCACCTGCTGCCTCATCAATACACTCCTATTTCTGCTTGTTGCCCCACCTCCTGCCCCATTATAATACTACAGTCTCTGCACACTGTCCCACCTCCAGTGTTGGACTACAGTCTCTGCTCACTGTCCTACCTACGGCCTCGTTATTGGACTACAGTCTCTGGTCACTGTCCCATCTCTTGCCTGATTATTGGACTACAGTCTTTGCGCACTGTCCTACCTCTGGCCTAATTATTGGACTACTGTCTCCACATATAATACTGTCAATAACCCAGCAGTCAGGTGTCAAGTTAGTGCCGGGCTTTCTATAAGATAGTCCAGCATGGTCTACAAGCACTCTACTTTGGAAGGATCTTGTATTAATGGATTACTAGCCAAGAATTTATACAAATTTAAAAAAAAAAATGAAAAAATATTCTAGTTTCTCTTAAAGCATGTATCTGCCAGAAGCCACGTTGACAGTGGCTTGTAAGAACTCGCTGCCTTGTTCATGTAGTGGCAAAGAGCTGCCATATAGGCTTACCAAACCTGCCAACTTTGTGCTGACTTGCATAACTCTCTTGCTCTTGTTACAGCCAACCGCGATTACAACATTTCATTAATCTAATCTTAGCAAACATGTTATACGGGGGAGGGGAGGAAAACACACGTGCAGCTTCAACTGTAATGTACAAGCAGCCTGGCTTACTGTATGGAAGAGGACAGGAAATCAAGATGCTCTGAGATGATTCAGCTCATTCATACTTCTCTGTTCTGGAATTATTACTCTGGATTTGGTTCTGTCAGTGACCTCATGCCGTCTGTCTGGAAGAGCTTGCAATCCTTTGTGTCGTGGTCCCTGTCCTCTGACACACGTTGACTCTAAGGGCCCATTTACATTTTTGCAGTGCTTTAGGGTGCATTAGGTCACTTGTTAACGTGAGTTGCGTAATCAAAAATCAGACAAGCACCATTTTTGGCAACGCCATGCATCGCAATGTATTTCAGTAGATGTGTTTCCCTAGTGTGGCATTATTGGGTGTTTCTGCTACAAGTAGAAGGAAGCATTTCCTCAGTCTGATAAGTCCTCACAGACTCCCACAACCACTAGCCAGGGTTGTGGGAAAGATTCCCTTGTCCTTATTAACATGGGGACAAGGTGCTTTACCAGTTGGGTCCCCCTTGGCAAGGTATGGCCTGGTATGGCTCCAGGGGTGCATGCTTGGCTTCCCCCCCTTTCCTGATCAGCATGTCAGGAAAACATGCTGCATGCTTGGCTTAAGGGTCTGGTATGGATTTTTTGGAGGACCCCCACACACACACACATATATATATATATATATATATACATTATATACTCGAGTATAAGCAGAGTTTTTCAGCCCATTTTTTAGGCTGAACCCCCCCTCGGCTTATACTCGAGTGAGCTGTAAAGCAGCGGAACCTTTGATTACTAAAACAGTGGGTGTCTCCCGCTGTGTTATGCAGTCTGCGCCGCCGTCCATTGTAACAAAGCCCCGCCTCCTCCTCGTCCGTGATAGAGGAACACTGATATAATGCTGGGAAACTGTATCAGTGCACCGTCTATCATGGACGAGGAGGAGGCGGGGCTTTGTTACAATGTATGGCCGAACAGACTGCATAACATTGCGGGAGACACCCGCTGTTTTAGTAATCAAAGGTACGGCTGCAGATGGTCACAATGAGGCTGCAACTGGGCACAATGAGGCTGCAAATGGGCACAATGAGGCTGCAATTGGGCACAATGAGGCTGCAAATGGGCACAGTGACGCTGCAAATGGGCACAGTGACGCTGCAAATGGGCACAGTGAGGCTGCAAATGGGCATTGTTTACCCAGTAGCTGCTGCATTTTCCCACCCTAGGCTTATACTCGAGTCAATACGTTTTCCCAGTTTTTTGTGGTAAAATTAGGTGCCTCGGCTTATATTTAGGTCGGCCTATACTCGAGTATATATGGTATATAATTTTTTTTACCCGTTAAGTCCTCCTTAAAATCCATATTAGACCCGTAGGACCTGAAATGAAAAACAGCCCTTACCCATACCATTACCCTTTTTTTTTTTTATTAAACTATTTCCACCCATTTGATTGAATTGGGAATCCCCACCTATGTAAGGGAATGGGGCTGGTGATGTTACTGGTTGTTAAGGACTCGACAGTGCCTGCACTCATTGGCGTCTTTAACAATCACTGATGTTTGGTTCTTACTGAAAAGGTAAATGTTCAGGTGCTTGCCAAACTTGCCAACTTTGCCAACTCGTGTTCAGAGCAAACCTTGATTTCATCCCTACTGATTATCATACCTATATGAGCTTGTTGGTCTTCCCATACCAAAACCATTACCATTAATATGGAGTTGGATCCCCCTTTGGAGCTATAACAGCCTCTACTCTTTTGGGAATCTTGTGGTCTTTCCACATGATTTTGGAGGGTGTCTTTGGGAATGCCTGTCCATGTGTGAGGTCAGGTACTGATTTTGGATGAGAAGACCTAGCTCACAATTGGCATTCCAGTTCATCCCAAAGGTGTTCAGTAGGGTTAAGGTCAGGTATCTGTGTTGGATGAAAAGACATGGCTTACAACTGGTGTTCCGATTCATCCCAAAGGTGTTCGGTAGGGTTGAGGTTAGGTACTGATGTTGGATGAGAAGATCTGGCTCACAGTCAGCATTCCAATTCATCCCAAAGGTGTTCATTTAGGCTTGAGGTCAGGGCTCTGTGCAGGACACTTAAAGAGGAGGTCCAGCCCCACCACACGAAAAATGAAAAGTAAACAGCCACAAATACTGAAGCTGCTGACTTTTAATATATGGGCACTTACCTGTCCAGGGAGCTTGCGATGTCGGCACCCCAGCCGATCTTCGGATCAGCTGTCGGGTGCAGCCGCCGCCATTCCTTGTAAGAGAACCCAGCAGTGAAGCCTTTTGGCTTCACAGCCGGTTCCCTACTGCGCTTTCTAATTGGTTAGGCGGCGGAAGAAGAATGGGGGTGAACTTCCAAGAGGTGGGACCATGGCCCCGTCTCCCGAAAATGGGGAACGGTACCTGTCAAAAACAGGTACCCGTTCCACCCTCCCCCCTGAAGGGTGGTACCGGAGGGGGGGAGGAAACGGATAAGCGGACGTCACACTTTTGAGTGGAACTCAGCTTTAAGTGTGATAACAAGTGGATTGAAAATGGTGCCTAGTGTAATAATTTAAAACATAGCTTCCCCTTTAAGAAAGTGTAAACACTGAACTGTATGGAAAAAGCTAAATGGTAAATGGTGATTACAAAAGCAAATAAATATATAAAGTCCAAAGTGACAACCCCAACACCATTAGATAAATAAAATCTTCTGGTTTGATGTTTCTTCAAATAAAAGCTTCACCACGAGTGCTTATGAGATAAATGGCAACTCACCGAAGGTGTCTGACCACTTTTTACAGTAGGTAAAAAAGGCTTGAAGGCCTTGGATTGAATTGTCCAGAGGAACCCTAGGTAGGCATCTCTCCACTATGTGACCCACTCCAGATGGTGGCTGAGGATAAGGGAACAGACTCCACAAAGGACACACAAAAAGAACTCTTATGGTGTAGTAAGTTTAATAAAAAAAATGTATAAAAAGATAACAAAAGATTTTGCACTCGCATGTGACTGTGCTATGCCCAGCACTGAGGTGTCTACAGCTGCAGCATGTGCGGGTGGATATATCAGATTTGCGTCAGCATCCAATCCACGCCTCGTTCTGGATATACCAAATAGGATGTAACATAGAGGACCTGGAAGTGACGAGTCCACGCCTCTACGTACATTTCACTGTACTGGCATCATCGGTACTCACATGTGAGTGCAAAATCTTTTGTTATATATTTATTTGCTTTTGTAATCACCATTTGCCTTTTCACTTCTATTTTGTAATGTTTTTAGCGCCAACACCTTTACATTTGATTTTTCCGCTTTAAGTGTATTTATTATAGATTGTGGTGGCTCAATGGTAGAAGCATGGGCATGCAACACCTGTAATGACCACCAGGTGGCAGTAAAGATTTTATTCTTTGAGTACTTATTGTTCAAAGTGGACTATTTTGAGCAGGATTCATATATACGTATTTGTCTGTTATTTATATTGCGCCAAACCACTGAATGACACTGAGCCGTTAAAATGCATTTTTTTTCCTTGGTTGTATTTAAGGCTTACAAAGGGGAGCTATATACAACCTCGGCTGTAAAAAACTCATCTTAGCAACGCATTGGCTATCCATTCAGAGCAATGTGAGTGCCGTCAGGCAGATGTCTCATCGATCATCAGACCTGGTCAACTGATAATTTATAATCAGCCTAAAGCCTCGTACACACGATCGGAGTTTCCACAGACAAAACCTCTGACTTTTGTCCAAAGGCGTGTGCCTGGATTTTGTCTTGCATACAAACGGCAAGGAATTGTCAGCCAACAAACACGAACGTGGTGATGTACTACGTGGTTTTTCAGCTCTTTAGCGCCACCCTTTGGTCTCCTTCTGCTAATTTCGTGTTAGTAGATGTTTGGTGAGTGTTAATTCGCGCTTTTCATTTCGCACTTTTCATTTTGCGCTTTTCAGTTAATTTCTGAACGGTCGTTTGTCAACCAGACATGTTGCGGAATCGGAGGAGATAACATGTTATTTATTATTGGCCTTGGAGTTATTGCTTTGACCCAAGTCCAGTCCAGGAACAGGAGGAGGAGGATTTCATGGACCAAAAATTGGTTGCTTTATTAATGGTGACCAATTATGTCATATGCCTTTGCTACGGGAGCTCCAGGAGAATAATCCGGATGATTTTCAGAATTATCTCCGGATGACGGACCCCTGCTTTCACCAACTCTTGGCATTGCTGACCCCTTATATTAAGAAGCAGGACACATGCATGAGGCTTTATATTATTTTTTGGTTGGATAATAAGGATTTGATTTGTTATATTTTCTATATTTTTGGATGCATAGAATGCACTTTTTGGTAAAGTTCTATTGGCAGATAGCATGTCTAATTTTATTTGTTTTCTTTTTTTAATGCACAATATAAAAATTATGGCTATGTGTTTTACTTCAAATGACAGTTTGGGAGTAGGCAGTTAAAAAAATACAATGTAAAATTGACAAGGGACACCAACATAGTTGTATCTTTGATCTTAAAAACTACGGGATAATGATGTTGTGGTAACTTGCCCAAATAAAAAAAAAAAAAGCATAATAATATTATTCTTGATCTCACTAGAAAAAAAAAGCCTTTGAAAATTTGTTTGCAATAACTCCATCAGTATCACCAGCAAAGCAGCTTCATTATTATCCCATTAAAGAAGAAGAGAATTGTGCGCTGCATTTCAAGATTTCATAATTTGCCACGTCACGAATGTTAATTCTCCATTACGATCGCTAGTTTACAAGACCGACCGCTTCCGGCTCTCCTTGCTTCCGAGCATGCGTGTTTGTACTTTGGACTTTTGTCCGACAGACTTGCGTACACATGATCGGAAAATCCGACAACAGACATTTGTCCGCGGGAAATTTTAAAACCTGCCATCCAACATTTGTCCGCGAAAAATCCGACAACAATTGTCCGATGGAGTGTACACACGGCCGGATTTTCCGCCAACAGCCTGTCACCACACAATTCCCGACGGAAAATCCGATCGTGTGTACGCGGCTTTAGTACCTGTTTACACCTTTGCGCTCTGGGCCTGAAAACTGCACCTACAGCCAGGGCTGATAGATCTCTGCAGATGAAGAAAGTATGTATGCAGAAAATCTGGCCACTAGATGGCCCTAAGGTGCACACTTATTTCCTTTGATACTCAGCACCATCTAGTGGCTTTTCAGCATTCACACATGCCATCTGCAGAGAATGTAGCCTGAGAACATTCCATTTTCCACCATTTACACAGAACACATTCACATACAGTTCCAAACTAGTTAAAGGTTTTGATCATGTCCTCCCTTTCCCTTCATTCCTCCACAACAACATATGTAGCGCAACCTCTAAAGAGCTGCTGTTGAATGTGGTCCTGTTTCCCCATTAAGGCACACACAGCCAGGCACACAGCATTTTCTTCACTCTTCCACTGGCTCCAAGGAGCAGTCTCGGGGTTTTCTTTTTGTTTTTTAACTTTGTTCCCGACCAGCCGCCGCAATTATACTGCGGCATGTCGGCTCCCCTGGGCGAGCCGTCGTAGCTGTACGTCGGCCGGGGGAGTGCGCCTGTGGCGCGACGACAGAGTTGATGCGCATGCCCGGCAGTCGCGATGTCCGCCGGGCACCCGCGATCGCTCCTGAGAGAGACAGGACGGAGGTCTGTCAATGTAAATAGACAGATCTCTGTTATGCCAGGGGTGAGGAGACTTATCAGTTGTTCCTAATGCTTAGGAACAGCGATCGGTCTCCTCCCCCAGGCAGTCCTATCCCCCCACAGTTAGAAACACTCCCTAGGTAACACATTTAACCCCTTGATCGTCCCCTAGTGTTAACTACTTCCCCGCCAGTGACATTTATACAGTAATCTGTGTTTTTTTTTAGCACTGATTGCTGTATAAATGTCAATGGTCCCAAAAAAGTGTCAAAAGTGTCCGATCTGTCCGCCGCAATGTCACAGTCCCGATAAAAATCACAGATCGCCACAATTACTAGTAAACAAAAAAATGAATAATAAAAATGCCATAAATATATCCCCTATTTTGTAGACGCTATAACTTTTGCGCAAACCATTGAATATACACTTATTGCGATTTTTGTTTACCAAAAATATGAAGTAGAATATATATCGGCCTAAAATGGGGAAGAATTTTTTTTGGGGGGGATATTTATTATAGTAAAAAGTGAAAAATATTGGGGGTTTTTTTTCAAAATTGGCTGTTTAATTTTGTTTATAGCTCAAAAAATAAAAACCGCAGAGGTGATCAAATACCACCAAAAGAAAGCTCTATTTGTGGGGAGAAAATGACGTCAATTTTGTTTGAGTATAGTGTCGCACGACCGCGTAATTGTCATTTAAAGCTACGCAGTACCGTACTGCAAAAAATGGCCTGGCCATTAAGGGGGAAAATCTTCCGGGGCTTAAGTGCTTAATTGGGAACATTGAACTTGGATAGAATGTCGGAACATGGGATAACTCCAATAAAATGTAGAACTGAATAACTTGAGGACTTCTTAACTTTCTGGTTGTACTGTACAAAAAGGAATGTCCCACAGGATCTCTATGCTAATGGTGACTAGTATTCCTTCCAGAGTTTAAAAGCTACACACAAGTCTTCAACACTGGTCATCATCGGTTGCCTCCTGCTGATATCCACAACGCTCTTCCTAGTGAGGGAGATGTAGACTCCCACCATCATAGGACAGCTGTACTCTTTCCCACAAATTTCCTCTTGGCTCTCTCCAGTGAGCTACTCTGGACCCAACTTGATCCCTGGACTCAAGCTTGAGAATAGGCCTCCCCAGCTAAGCCTAGCTAGGACCTTGGTGTCTTCCTGATGCAAGACCAGACCCAGGAACTCTGCCCCTGCTGTCTAGGCCTAAGACTATTCATGGGCTTTTTCACCACCTACTGGGCACACCTCCCCAGGGATTGGCTGCATGCCCTGTTCTTCCTCCCACTATGATTTTAGAATCTTCTAGAAGACAGGGGGGAGTAACAGAGCAACCGCTTATAAAACACTGAACAGCCCTAATTAATCAACCCCTGCTCATCTAATTACAGTGAAACCAGACTAGATGTATCTAGCAGCCTACTCTACATCAGGAGGGGGCTACACATGCATTTTTGAACACAAAAGTATAAACTTGCCCGTTTAGTTTAATCTTTGTTTTCATTTATCAATAGCCAATAAGAATCAACTTTTGCTTTTTAGAAAGTATATCATAAAAAGAAGGAAGAAGCAAATGAGTGTATGTGTATACTTATAGGATAGGAAGCATATTGATTATGTAGGGGAGCAAAAGATACATAGTTAGGTTGAAAAAAGATACAAGTCAATCTAGTTCAACCAAAAAAAACCCCCCAAAAATAAGATAGAAAGATACCCCAATAATGCTAATGCTTTAGCTCTACATGTTTCGCCCACTAAATGAGCTTCGTCAGGACTACCAAATAATAAACCCAAATCAAAATAATGGGACAAACAAACATATAAGGTCCATGGTGGTGAAAGGATTTTTTATTCACTCATGCGCGAACGCCAATGTGCGGTGACGTCATGAGCGTCATGACGTCACAACACGAGGATGCATGGTGGCCATTTTTCCCATAATGGTATAAATGCAGGGTGACCAAACAATTGGATGGCATTTTCCTTTCACCACCATGGACCTTATAGGTTTGTTTATCCCCTTATTTTGATTTTGGTGTATTATTTGGTACTCCTGATGAAGCTCATTTAGTGAGCGACACATGTAGAGCTAAGATATTTCTTAAACCTATTTTTTCATTCTTTGGGGTGTCACATGGGTCACATGATCTATTGGGATGGTGAATAAGCTGTTTTTTTATGTAGTTATGAGACCTCTTTTTGACTGAGACCAACGACTGCCTTGGATGCAAGTCACCATCGCATGGAAATTGGCCAGTCAATTTGCCTAGTAGGTACAATCAAGATATGAGATCCACCTTTTTGACTGAGACCAACGAATGGCCTGGATGCATGACACCATACCACGGTAATTGGCCAGTCAAATTGCCTAGTAGGTACAATCAAGATATGAGATCCACCTTTTTTGACTGAGACCAATGAGTGGCTTGGATGCATGACACAATACCACGGTAATTGGCAAGTCAAATTACCTAGTAGGTACAATCAAGATATGAGATCCACCTTTTTTGACTGAGACCAATGAGTGGCTTGGATGCATGACACAATACCACAGTAATTGGCAAGTCAAATTGCCTAGTAGGTACAATCAAGATATGAGATCCACCTTTTTTGACTGAGACCAATGAGTGGCTTGGATGCATGACACAATACCACAGTAATTGGCCAGTCAAATTGCCTAGTAGGTACAATCAAGATATGAGATCCACCTTTTTTGACTGAGACCAATGAGTGGCTTGGATGCATGACACAATACCACAGTAATTGGCAAGTCAAATTGCCTAGTAGGTACAATCAAGATATGAGATCCACCTTTTTTGACTGAGACCAACGAGTGGCCTGGATGCATGACACAATACCTCGGTAATTGGCCAGTCAAATTGCCTAGTAGGTACAATCAAGATATGAGATCCACCTTTTTTGACTGAGACCAATGAGTGGCTTGGGTGCATGACACAATACCACGGTAATTGGCCAGTCAAATTGCCTAGTAGGTACAATCAAGATATGAGATCCACCTTTTTTGACTGAGACCAACGAGCGGCCTGAATGCATGACACAATACCATGGTAATTGGTACAATCAAGATATGAGATCCACCTTTTTTGACTGAGACTAACGAGCGGCTTGGATGCATAACACAATACCACGGTAATTGGCCAGTAAAATTGCCTAGTTGGTGCAATCAAGATATGAGATCCACCTTTTTTGACTGAGACCAACGAGTAGCTTGGGTGCATGACACCATACCACGGTAATTGGCAAGTCAAACTGCCTAGTAGGTACAATCAAGATATGAGATCCACCTTTTTTGACTGAGACCAACGAGCGGCTTGGATGCATGACACCATACCACGGTAATTGGCCAGTAAAATTGACTAGTAGGTACAAACAAGATCTGAGATCCACCTTTTTTGACTGAGACCAACGAGCGGCTTGGATGCATGACACCATACCACGGTAATTGGCCAGTAAAATTGCCTAGTTGGTACAATCAAGATATGAGATCCACCTTTTTTGACTGAGACCGAGTGGCTTGGATGCATGAAACCATACCACGGTAGTTGGCCAGTTAAATTGTTCGAGGAGGCCCCCCTAAAGATAGTGACTATTAATCTGATACTTTTATATCATATCGACAGGCTTAAAAAGAATAGCAGATTAGCATTACTTGGATATCTTTCTATCTTCTGCTCTCCTACATAATCAATATGCTTCCCATCCTACAAGTATACACATACACTCATTTGCTTCTTCTTTCTTTTCATGATATACTTTATAACCAACAAAGATTGTTTCTCTCTTATTGGCCATTGGTGCATGGACATGCACACCCCAATTTCTTGTCTTACTAGTATAATTACTTGCCAGCTTAACCACTTACTGACTGGCCAATGTATATATACGTCATTAGTTTGAAGGTGATATCTCGGTAACGGCAGCAGCTGCTGCCACAACCGAGGTAACCATCTTTAGGGCCGGCGATTCTGTTTACGATAATGGTGGTCTCACCGTGAGATCACTGTTATCAGCGGTGGGAGAGGTGCCACCCCGTCCCGCCGCTCTCCCGCGCCCTCCGCCACTTACCGGAGCCGTTGGTAGCGGCAGAGGCAATCGGGACCTTTCATGTCTGTGGTATGGAGACGAGTGAGGGGAAGATGACCCCCACCCATCTCCATACCATATGAGGGCGGCAGCGACGTCATAACGTCAGCTCCGCCCATACGTCTTAAAGGCATATTTTTTTGTTGCCATTTTTTCAAATGACAATTTTTTTTTTTAAGTCCAAATATGAGATCTGAGGACTTTTTGACCCCAGATGTCATATTTAAGAGGACCTGTCATGCTTTTTTCTATTACAAGGGATGTTTACATTCCTTGTAATAGGAAAAAAAGTGATCCAATTTTTTTTTTTTTTTTAAAAAGTGAAAAAATAAATAAAATAAAGTAAAATAAATAAGAAAAAAATGTTTTTTTTTTAAAGTGCCCCGTCCCGACGAGCTTGCGTGCAGAAGCGGACGCATATGTGAGTAGCGCCCACATATGAAAACGGTGGTCAAACCACACATGTGAGGTATCGCCGCGACCGGTAGAGCGAGAGCAATAATTATAGCCCTAGACCTCCTCTGTAACTCAAAACATGCAACCTGTAGAATTTTTTTAAACGTCGCCTATGGAGATTTCTAAGGGTAAAAGTTTGACACCATTCCACGAGCGGGCGCAATTTTGAAGCGTGACATGTTGGGTATCAATTTACTTGGCGTGACTTTATATTTCACAATATAAAAAAAAAATTGGGCTAACTTTACTGTTGTCTTATTTTTTTATTTAAAAAAATGTGAATTTTTTCCAAAAAAAAAGTGCGCTTATAAGACTGCTTGCGCAAAAACGGTGCGAAAAAAAGTATTGCAATGACCGCCAGGGTGTTAGAAAAAAAACAATATATAATGTTTGGGGGTTCTAAGTAATTTTCTAGCAAAACAAAACCTGTTTTAAACATTTAAACACCTAAAATCCAAAACGAGGCTGGTCTTTAGGTGAGAATTTTGTACATTATAGTAGGCTATTTGTTTAGTAGTTGTTTTCAGTTATGGCAAATCATTGAAGAAACGTGAAGCAACCAATTACAAATCAGCTTTCATGCACCTGACCGTGCTAACATGTTATTTCTGATGGGCTGCTCCAGCATGATTGCTCTTGGTGCCCTAGAAGCCACATCCTGCTGTGCGTCTATGTATAAAACCCACATAAATGTGCCATTCTCTGACACGGCATTGAGGCGGTCTGTAGGTCAGCTGTCACCACAGATGGGTCTTCTATAATTAGACCTCCAGCTGCAGAGCTATGTGCTATGCTGAGGATACGGGGGTCCTGAGCAGCTCAGGGAAGGCCATGTTTACACATTAAATAGCTCTTCCACCAGAAATGGGTTTAGCTTGTTTGCTATGGCCAACACCTGTCCTTTCCCTATTAAGGCTCCATTCAGGTTGGGTATTCCCAGAAATGACCCTTCACTAATGAGGTCAGCCCCCATGTATCCCAATTGTATTGACAAAGAGGGACACCTTTTGACGGGACAAGGGTTGTTTTATTAAAAGGAGCTGCACGTGTTGACATAGCAAATTGAATTATCATGTTGCAAGGGAATTTTCCTTAGTGAATGTGGTGAAATTTCCCCAATCGCATGCAAGGATGATTTAAAAAAAATGTCCTTGCACATGAGTGGATAGGAGAATTCAGTCTTTGAACATGCTCTACACCTTTAGTAACCCCCCCCCCCCCCCAATGTGTAGGCAAAGCACCAACCCCTGCCATGCAACCATTTAGGGCTCATGCACACGATGCCCGAGGCTCTGTCGTTTTTAGCTGGGTCTTGAGGGCAAAGGCACACCATCCAGCCCTGCTGCTGGGAGCCTTTTAAACTCTGTGCAAGCCTGACATCTGCTCCAGCTGGACAGGACAGGGCAGGGTAGTGCCATTGGCTGAGAGCGCTGATCGGGAGCCGATTGGCAGACCTTTTTTCGGTCATGCTCCCTTTGACAGAAGCCAGCTTCTGTCGGACCAACTGCAGTACACACGGGCCAAATGTCAGCCTGTATTTATTGAACCAGCTGCCCTACATTTGGCCCATGTGTACTAGGCTCAAGGGAGTATGCGTGTAGGCAAGTGCAGCTAGCTAGTCTGCCACTAGGTATCTCTGTTCCTGAATAGTATCTGGTTACAGAAGGTAGTGTCTTCAGGTGCTAGGCCCCTTTTAGTTAGGGCCCTCCTGCAGTGATGTCATGGGTGAGTCAGTGCCTAGTTATAAGCCAGGTTAGGAGGAGCCCTAGTGCAGTTAGTGCATGGGAGCCAAACATGTGTGTTGCGCGGGTAGGTGCACCCTCTTTAATGTTACCCCACATGTAGGCAGATGTAGCCAGCAAGTGGAGGCTCTGGACAGAGCTGGACGCCAGGGAGAGGTAGACTGCACCTAGTAGAGCAGCTAGCTAGTCTGCCACTAGGTATCTCTGTTCCTGAATAGTATCTGGTTACAGAAGGTAGTGTCATCAGGTGCTAGGCCCCTTTTAGTTAGGGCCCTCCTGCAGTGATGTCATGGGTGAGTCAGTGCCTAGTTATAAGCCAGGTTAGGAGGAGCCCTAGTGCAGTTAGTGCATGGGAGCCAAACATGTGTGTTGCGCGGGTAGGTGCACCCTCTTTAATGTTACCCCACATGTAGGCAGATGTAGCCAGCAAGTGGAGGCTCTGGACAGAGCTGGAGGCCAGGGAGAGGTAGACTGCACCTAGTAGAGCCGGCTGTGGACTTCCTGACCCTTTTGGAGGTGGGGGCTGGGGTGGGTTCCCAAGAAGCCATGTAGGCCTGGCCAAGAGTTCTATGGAGCAAGGCTATACCCCAGGAGGGTCCCGGGAGAAGTGTACCTATGATGGAGGTGACAGCAGAGATCTTTTCCCTGTGAGTACTAATGACCCCGGGGGTAGAGAACTCCTGAAAAACAACCCCACATCATAATCCCTCCTCCACCAAATGATTTGGACCAGTGCACAAAGCAATATCCATAAAGACATGGATGAGCGAGTTTGAGGTGGAGGAACTTGACTGGCCTGCCAGTCCTGACCTAAACCCAATAGACCACCTTCGGGATGAATTAGAGCGGTGACTGTGAGCCAGGCCTTCGCGACCAACATCTGTGCCTGACCTCACAAATGCGCTTCTGATAGAATGGTCTAACATTCCCATAGACACAGTCCTAAACCTTGTAGACAGCCTTCCCAGAAGAGTTGAAGCTGTTATAGCTGCAAAGGGTGGGCCAACTCAATATTGAACCCTACGGACTAAGACTGGGATGCCATTAAAGTTCATGTGCGTGTAAAGGCAGGTGTCCCAATACTCTTGGTAATAAAGTGTATATATATATATATATATATATATATATATATATATATATATATATATATATAATGTTAAAGTGGTTCTAAAGGTAGAAGTTTTGTTTATCTTAATCCATCTATGCATTCTAATATCTATATTAGATATTATAGATATTATTACAACGATAGAACCTAATGATTGGGATATAATATATGATATATACAGTATTTATATACAGTATCTCAAAAAAGTGAGTACACCCCTCACATTGTTGTAAATATTTTATTCTATCTTTTTATGTGACAACACTGAAGAAATGACACTTTGCTACAATATAAAGTAGTGAGTGTACAGCTTGTATAACAGTGTAAATTTGCTGTCCCCTCAAAATAACTCAACACACAGCCATTAATGTCTAAACCTCTGGCAACAAAAGTGAGTACACCCCTAAGTGAAAATGTCCAAATTGGGCCCAAAGTGTCAATATTTTGTGTGGCCACCATTATTTTCCAGCACTGCCTTAACCCTCTTGGGCATGGAGTTCATCAGATCTTCACAGGTTGCCACTGGAGTCCTCTTCCACTTCTCCATGACGACATCACGGAGCTGGTGGATGTTAGAGACCTTGTGCTCCTCCACCTTCCATTTGAGGATGTCCCACAGTAGCTCACTAGGGTTTAGGTCTGGAGACATGCTTTGCCAGTCCATCACCTTTACCCTCAGCTTCTTTAGCAAGGCAGTGGTTGTCTTGGAGGTGTGTTTGGGGTCGTTATGTTGGAATACTGTCCTGCAGCCCAGTCTTCGAAGCGAGAGGATCATACTCTGCTTCAGTATGTCACAGTACTTGTTGGCATTCATGGTTCCCTCAATGAACTGTAACTCCCTAATGCCGGCAGCACTCATGCAGCCCCAGACCATGACACTCCCACCACCATGTTTGACTGTAGACAAGACACACTTGTCTTTGTACTCCTCACCTGGTTGCCGCCACACACGCTTGGCACCATCTGAACCAAATAAGTTTATCTTGGTCTCATCAAACCACAGGACATGGTTCCAGTAATCCATGTCTTTAGTCTGCTTGTTGTCAGCAAACTGTTTGCGGACTTTCTTGTGCATCATCTTTAGAAGAGGCTTCCTTCTGGGATGACAGCCATGCAGACCAATTTGATGCAGTGTGCGGCATATGGTCTGAGCACTGACAGGCTGACCCCCCACCCCTTCAACCTCTGTAACAATACTGTCAGCACTCATACGTCTATTTCCCAAAGACAACCTCTAGATATGACGCTGAGCACGTGCACTCGACTCCTTTGGTCGACCATGGCGAGGCCTGTTCTGAGTGGAACCTGTCCTGTTATACCGCTGTATGGTCTTAGCCACCGTGCTGCAGCTCAGTTTCAGGGTCTTGGCAATCTTCTTATAGCCTAGGCCATCTTTATGTAGAGCAACAATTCTTTTTTTCAGATCCTCAGAGAGTTCTTTGCCATGAGCTGCCATGTTGAACTACCAGTGACCAGTATGAGAGAGTGAGAGCGATAACACCAAATTTAACACACCTGCTCCCCATTCACACCTGAGACCTTGTAACACTAACAAGTCACATGACACCGGGGAGAGAAAATGGCTAATTGGGCCCAATTTGGACATTTTCACTTAGGGGTGTACTCACTTTTGTTGCCAGTGGTTTAGACATTAATGGCTGTGTGTTGAGTTATTTTGAGGGGACAACAAATTTACACTGTTATACAAGCTGTACACTCACTACTTTACATTGTAGCAAAGTGTCATTTCTTCAGTGTTTCAAGAACATATTTGGGGGGGCACACCATACAATGCGTTTAAATTCAAGATGGTGCTGCTATAAGACCTCGTATTTTTTGAATATGTTCAGGTGTTTTTAACTAGCCCTGCAGGAAATGTCATTCTTGTATGTGTGCGCTGTAAAATATTTCTTCAGTGTTGTCACATGAAAAGATAGAATAAAATATTTACAAAAATGTGAGGGGTGTACTCACTTTTGTGAGATGTTTTGTGTGTGTGTGTGTATATATATATATATATATATATATATATATATACACACATATATATATGTAAATGTGTGTATATATGTGTATATGTATGTATGTATATGTGTGTATATGTGTGTATATATATACAAAAATGTGAGGGGTGTACTCACGTTTGTGAGATACTCTATATATATATATATATATATATATATATATATATATATATAGTATGTAGTTTCGTTGCCATTAACTGATGGATATACCACCTTTTGACATTCCCTTTCTTCATACATTTACAATATGAAGTTGATGTCTACTAATACGGTTGTACTATACAGTCCAGCACGTCTCCCTCTGTAGTGAGTACTTTCCCCTTATACTGGCTTTTTTAACATAACAAAGGCCATAGTTGAGAGTCTGGATACAAAAGTAGTAATGCTGTATATTATTCCTTGGATTGCGTCGAACGTTTTTAATGGAGGTCTATTTGTCAGACTAAATGGAGGGGCAAACGAAGAGGAAGGACAGTTGGGAGCTATGGTCATGCTTATGAACACCATTCCGGCACACAACAGGTTAAGGCAGAGTTCAGTGGGTCACATGACGCTCAGAGAGCTGTGAGGGTGAAAGTTTAGTGGGTCAGCTCTCGCTAGCTGAAGACAGAGTTCCTGCGGGCTGATGTCTGGGACTAAGAAGCTGATGTTTGTTACATTACAGTTGCTTTCAGCCACAGATTTAAGGCTCACGTCGTTGTGCGCATATCACCTGTGCGCTGTGCACACATTGCAGTGCTTACTTTTTTTTCCCCCTTTTTTAAAAACTTTTATGCAATTCAGTGTTTTTTGCATGCCTCCATTTTTTCCCTAAAGGCATTTGGTATCCAAAGGTTTTTGCGAACCCAGATATTACCTTGTAAAAGTAGCAGTGACACCATCACTGTGCTGTACATAGGCTGTGCAGAGAGCAGAGCTGTGGGAGGGGCCCAGCAGGCTCCACCCCACTACAGGCTGCCTGTAGAAAATTACAGGAGGGGGCGGAGACAAGACCAGTCACCCTGCACAAGGAGAGAGAGCAGCAGTGAGCGGTCTTTATTACAGGAAGTATCACACTGGATTACTGCACAGATCTGGAAGAATTACACAAAGCAGACTTATAAAGAAAAATAATTATTCGATGTTTTACTAACGGTGAACTGGCAATATTAAGTGCTTATATGCCAATGTTAGATAATATTAAGTGCTTATATGCCAATGTTAGGTAATATTAAGTGCTTATATGCCAATGTTAGGTAATATTAAAGGGGTTGTAAAGGTAAAAATTTTTTCACCTTAATGCATTCTATGCATTAAGGTGAAAAAACTTTTGACAGTACCGCCGCCCCCAGCCCCCCCGTTTTACTTACCTGACGCCTCGAATCTTCGCTGCACGTTCTTGTCATCTTCGCTGCAGCTCAGCCTGGTCGCTGATTGGCTGCAGTGGATGGATTGAAAGCAGCGCAGCCATTGGCTCGCGCTGCTGTCAATCACATCCGATGACGCGGCGCGCCGGGGGGCGGGGCCGAGTGATACAGCGAGCGGCTATAGCCGCCGGCTGTATCACGGGAGCGCGCCCGCAAGCACTCACCACCATGCGAGGGAGCTCGCATTAAGGTGGTGAATGCTTGCGGGGAGGAGCTGAGACAGCCGCCGAGGGACCCCAGAAGACTAGGTTCGGGGCCACTCTGTGCAGAACGAGCTGCACAGTGAAGGTAAGTATGATATGTTTGTTATTTTTTAAAAAAAAAAAAAATACCTTTACAACCGCTTTAAGTGCTTATATGCCAATGTTAGGTAATTTGAAGTACTTATATGCCAATGTTAGGTAATATCAAGCGTTTATATGCTAATGTTAGGTAATATTAAGTGCTTATATGCCAATGTTAGGTAATATCAAGCGTTTATATGCCAATGTTAAGTAATATCAAGCATTTATATGCCAATGTTAGGTAATATTACATGCTTATATGCCAATGTTAGATAATATTAAGTGCTTATATGCCAATGTTAGGTAATATTAAGTACTTATATGCCAATGTTAGATAATATTAAGTGCTTATATGCCAATGTTAGGTAATATTAAGTGCTTATATGCCAATGTTAGGTAATATTAAGTGCTTATATGCCAATGTTAGGTAATATTACGTGCTTATATGCCAATGTTAGATAATATTAAGTGCTTATATGCCAATGTTAGGTAATATTAAGTACGTATATGCCAATGTTAGGTAATTTTAAGTACTTATATGCCAATGTTAGGTAATATTAAGTGTTTATATGCCAATGTTAAGTAATATCAAGCATTTATATGCCAATGTTAGGTAATATTAAGTGCTTATATGCCAATGTTAGGTAATATTACGTGCTTATATGCCAATGTTAGATAATATTAAGTGCTTATATGCCAATGTTAGGTAATATTAAGTACGTATATGCCAATGTTAGGTAATTTTAAGTACTTATATGCCAATGTTAGGTAATATTAAGTACTTATATGCCAATGTTAGGTAATATCAAGCGTTTATATGCTAATGTTAGGTAATATTAAGTGCTTATATGCCAATGTTAGGTAATATTAAGTGCTTATATGCCAATGTTAGGTAATATCAAGCGTTTATATGCCAATGTTAAGTAATATCAAGCATTTATATGCCAATATTAGGTAATATTAAGTGCTTATATGCCAATGTTAGGTAATATTAAGTGCTTATATGCCAATGTTAGGTAATTTTAAGTACTTATATGCCAATGTTAGGTAATATTAAGCATTTATATGCTAATGTTAGCATACCAAGTTTCAAGGAAGATAACACACGATATTTAAACAATATTTCCTGATCCCGGAGTTCAGCTTTTAGTAATGTGGTTATAATGTGTTTCTGCTTCTTAATGACCCTGACTGCTCTCCATCTCTGGTAACCTGATTTCCCATAACAAGACTTTATGTCGCTCCTATTTATTGTGGAAACAGAGAGAACATCTACTAAATCCAACCTGCTACGTGCAAATGTCATTCCGTTTATATAACCCAGACAGCTCCAGTGTGCGCGAACAAGAATGTAACATGAACAAGACAAATGGCTGGGACCTACTAAGATTAAAAGGGACAGGGAGGGGTCTTAAAGTGAACCTTACATCACATGCGTAATGACATCCCAGGACCCACATCCTCTGCACACAGCAAACCATTGAGATGCACTGGAAAAGGTGGCTGCATGCGGTTGTTGGGGTCACATGATGGAGTTATTGTCAGTCAAATTATCTTTTAGATTGTAAGCTCTAATGAGCAGGGCCCTCTGATTCCTCTTGTACCAAATTGTAATGTAACTGTAATGTCTGCCTTCATGTTGTAAAGCGCTGCGCAAACTGTTGGCACTATATAAATCCTGTATAATAATAATAATAAAAATAAGACTGGTACTCAATGGGTTTTTGCATCATTGTTTTTTAAAACAACTGTTTTGATATCCTGTCAACTAAATAAATGGACCAAGCAAGTTAATAGATAAAAACAGTGTTTGGCCTGGATACAGAAATTGGGTAAACAAACATTTTTTTTTAAGTTATTTTACTTATTATTATTATTTTATCTTATTATTCATTTTTATTATATATTGTATACATTTATTTTTGTAATATATTTATTTTAATATATCTGTTTAAAATATTTACTTTTTTAAATTGTTTAGAAAAATCTGTTTTTATTTTTACTTATTTAGAATATATTCGTTATAATATATGTATTTTGTAACATATTTATATTATAATATATACAGTGCCTTGAAAAGTATTCATATCCCTTGACATTTTCCACATTTTGTCATGTCACAACCAAAAAGGTAAATATATTTTATTGGGATTTTATGTGATAGAGTGGACCTCCAGCTGTTGCAGAACTACAATTCCCATGAGGCATAGCAAGACTCTGACAGCCACAAGCATGACAACCAGAGACAGAGGCATGATGGGACTTGTAGTTTTGCAACAGCTGGACGTCCGCTAATTGCACATCCCTGTGATAGATCAACACAAAGTGGCACATAATTGTGAAGTGGAAGGAAAATGATAAATGGTTTTCCAAATTTTTTTACAAATAAATATGTGAAAAGTGTGGTGTACATTTGTATTCAGCCCCCCGGAGTCAATACTTTGTAGAACCTCCTTTCTCTACAATTACAGCTGCAAGTCTTTTTGGGGATGTCTCTACCAGCTTTGCACATCTGGAGAGGGACATTTTTGCCCATTCTTCTTTGCAAAACATCTCAAGCCCTGTCAGATTGGATGGAGAGCGTCTGTGAACAGCAATTTCCAAGTCTTGCCACAGATTCTCAATTGGATTTAGGTCTGGACTTTTACTGGGCCATTCTAACACATGAATATGCTTTGATCTAAACCATTCCATTGTAGCTCTGGCTGTATGTTTAGGGTCGTTGTCCTGCTGGAAGGTGAACCTCTGCTCTCAAATCTTTTGCAGACTCTTAACAGGTTTTTTTTTCAAGATTGCCCTGTATTTAGCTTCTTCCATCTTCTCATCAACTCTGAGCAGCTTCCCTGTCCCCCCTGAATAAAAGCATCCACACAACATGCTGCTGCCACCACCATGTTTCACGGTAGGGATGGTTTGTTCAGGGTGATGTGCAGTGTTAGTTTTCCGACACACATAGCATTTTGTTTTTAGGCCAAAAAGTTCTGTTTTGGTCTCATCTGACCAGAGCACCTTCTTCTACATGGTTGCTGTGTCCCCCACATGGCTTCTCGCAAACTGCAAATAAGACTTCTTATGGCTTTATTTCAACAATGTCTTTCTTCTTGCCACACTTCCATAAAGGCCAGATTTGTGGAGAGCATGACTAATAGTTGTCCTGTGGACAGATTCTCCCACCTGAGCTGTGGATCTCTGCAGCTCCTCCAGAGTTACCATGGACCTCTTGGCTGCTTCTCTGATTAATGCTCTCCTTACCCAACCTGTCAGTTTAGGTGGACGGCCATGTCTTGGTATGTTTGCAGTTGTGCCATACTCTTTCCATTTTCGGATGATGGATTGAACAGAGCTCCGTGAGATGTTCAAAGCTTGGGATATTTTTTTTTATAACCTAACCCTGCTTTAAACTTCTCCACAACTTTATCCCTGACCTGTCTGATGTGTTCCTTGGCCTTCATGATGCTGTTTGTTCTCTAAGGTTCTCTACCAAACCCCTGAGGGCTTCACAGAACAGTTGTATTTATACTGAGATTAAATTACACACAGGTGGACTCTATTTACTAATTGGGTGACTTCTGAAGGCAATCGGTTGCACTAGATTTTAGTTAGGGGGTATCAGAGTAAAGGGGGGCTGAATACAAATGTACGCCACACTCTTCAGATATTTATTTGTATAAAATGTGCAAAACCATTTATCATTTTCCTTCCACTTCACAACTATGTGCCACTTTGTGTGGGTCTATCACATAAAACCCCAATAAAATACATTTACGTTTTTGGTTGTAACATGACAAAATGTGGAAAATTCAAAGGGGTATGAATACATATATATATCTATAGATATCTATGTATAGATATCTATAGATATATATATAGATAACTATCTATCTATCTATCTATCTATCTATCTATCTATCTATCTATCTATCTATCTATCTATCTATCTATCTATCTATCTATCTATCTATCTATCTATCTATCTATCTATCTATCTATCTATCTATCTATCTATCTATCTATCTCGATAGATAGATAGATAGATAGATAGATAGATAGATAGATAGATAGATAGATAGATAGATAGATAGATAGATAGATAGATAGATAGATAGATAGATAGATAGATAGATATTTGTTTACTTATTTTTACGTTTTCTTTGAATAATTCACTTTTTCCAGCAGCTGTAATTGAAGCAAAAAGAAAATTATGAGGAACTTTCAGACAGTCCTTGACAGACACTAACACCAACAATGGACGAGTCTCCAGTTGAGTGTCTTGGAGGTCATGTGATCTGCGTAGGCTCCTCATCTAACAAGTCAACACAACAACTGCTGCAGAGTCTGCTGTCTGGCAAAGGTCATCTCTTGTTGGGTTCCACCATCTGGACATGGGTTTCCATTACTCAGTGAGAACACCGACTCACGCCGGTCACCAATTTGAGGCAGCCAATTGGGACGTTTTTCAAGGACAAAGTCCACCTTTATAATATACATGCCTACAAAGTACATCGTTTGCATTCTTCCGTTTCAAAATTATGCACAACATATTTATACATACATATACATACATATTTATTTATGGTCACAGACCGGTGACTAGGAGGAAAGTATAACCAAACTATACTAGATTGAGAAATGTACACCTTTTTTGTTGGGAGGCACTGCATGCAATGGAGAGGGGTTGAGATAATGCATATCATAGATGTCAGGAACTATACTTAATATAGAGGTATGAGGCACTGCATGTAATAGAAGGATGTTACCTATGCTATACCATGACCAAGATAAATGAGAACCTTCACATGCATTTAGTAAACGTGTGTGACACTGCGTGTGTTATGTAGGCATGAAGCACTGCATACATACATACCTCCCTTTACATACCTGATTTCGAGGGACTGTCCCTGATTTGGAGCAATGTCCCTCTTTCCTCCTCATTTGTCCCTCATTTTGGTCTGATCTATATAGTTGTATATAAAATTCACTTTTTATCTATCAAAAAGTGTTTCCCAGTGCTAAATCTTTCATCTGATTTCTAAATCGCTGCATTTGTACATTTTAAAAGCCAATATAAAGGAATAGTAGTGGTAAAAAAAAAAAAAAAAAAACACTTATGGGTTTAAATAACCTTTTTTTGGGGTTAATTCTCCTTTAAGGGGGTGTGGCGGGGGGCGTGTCCTATGCCTACATACATTTGCTAGTAGGTGTCCCTCATTCCCATCTCAAAATGTTGGGAGGTATGGTGCATATAATAGAGGTATTATGCCGTACCCACGGGCGGACTTTTCGACTGGACTGGTCTGACGGACCGAATCCGGCGGACAATCCGACCGTGTGTGGGCTTCATCGGACCTTCAACACTGACTCAGATGTAAGGGGTGTTCTGCTGACTCAGATGTAAGGGGTGCTCTGCTGACTCAGATGTAAGGGGTGCTCTGCTGACTCAGATGTAAGGGACGCTCTGCTGACTCAGATGTAAGGGGTGCTCTGCTGACTCAGATGTAAGGGGTGCTCTGCTGACTCTGATATAAGGGGTGCTCTGCTGACTCAGATGTAAGGGACGCTCTGCTGACTCAGATGTAAGGGGTGCTCTGCTGACTCAGATGTAAGGGGGGCTCTGCTGACTCTGATATAAGGGGTGCTCTGCTGACTCAGATGTAAGGGGTGCTCTGCTGACTCAGATGTAAGGGGGGCTCTGCTGACTCTGATATAAGGGGTGCTCTGCTGACTCAGATGTAAGGGGTGCTCTGCTGACTCAGATGTAAGGGGGGCTCTGCTGACTCTGATATAAGGGGTGCTCTGCTGACTCAGATGTAAGGGGTGCTCTGCTGACTCAGATGTAAGGGGTGCTCTGCTGACTCTGATATAAGGGGTGCTCTGCTGACTCAGATGTAAGGGACGCTCTGCTGACTCAGATGTAAGGGGTGCTCTGCTGACTCAGATGTAAGGGGGGCTCTGCTGACTCTGATGTAAAGGGGGGCTTTGGGAACCATACTTTAAGGAGGAATGCTGAGAATTCTGATGTAAGTGGGGGCTTCGGTGAGCAGAAACCGCCTTACATCAAAGGTCCCTTTTACAACACAGTCCACAGCGTTTCCCCTCCAGCAACAAAAACATTGCTATGTGCCACTAAAGTGTTCGGGTGTGGCTTGAAACAAAAAGGTGGCAGCTCTAATTGGGCACTAAATGTAATAGAGAGTCATCGGGCACTATGTGCAATCAATACAGAGGAGTGAGAAACGGAATGCTTCTGTTAGTGTTGTCCATCTCCTCTGCCCTCAAGTCAAATTCTTGTAAGTCTATGTCCATGTTGCCTTTCCACAAATCTGGGCTCTGAGGGTGTGAGGCACAGCATATAATAGAGAGGTATTGGGCACTGCATAATAGTATTATTATTATTATTATTATTATTTTGTATTACTATTATTATTCAGTATTTATAAAGTGCCAACAGTTTGAGCAGCACTTTACAAAGCATGGAGCACTGCATATAATGGGGAATCATAAGGCACTTGGTGTAGCAGTGATATGTACAGTAAGTCACTGCATGTATGAGAAAGGCATTCTGCACTAAGTGTAACAGAGAGGCATCGGGCACTGCATGCAATAAATACAGAGGCACGAGAAACCGATTTCTTCTGCAAGTGTCATTCGTCTCTTCTGCCCTCTACTCAACATAAAAACAGACACGCCAGGTCTTTGGATGGCTTTAGGTTTGTGAGGACATAAGGCACTGCATATAATAGAGAGGTATGAGGCACTGCATATAATAGAGAGGTATGAGGCACTGCATATAATAGAGAGGTATGAGGCACTGCATATAATAGAGAGGTATGGGGCACTGCATATAATGGAGAGGTATGGGGCACTGCATATAATGGAAAGGTATGGGGCACTGCATATAATGGAGAGGTAGTAAGCACTGCATATAATGGATTGGTATGGGGCACTGCATATAGTTGAGAGAAATGAGGCACTGCATATATTAGAGAGGTATGGGGCACGGCATATAATAGAGAGGTATGGGGCACTGCATATAATAGAGAGGTATGGGGCACTGCATATAATAGAGACGTATGGGGCACTGCATATAATGGAGAGGTATGGGGCACTGCATATAATGGAGCGGTATGAAGCACTGCATATAATGGAGCGGTATGGGGCACTGCATATAATGGAGCGGTATGAAGCACTGCATATAATGGAGAGGTATGGGGCACTGCATATAGTTGAGAGAAATGAGGCACTGCATATAGTAGAGAGGTATAAAGCACTGCATATAATAGAGAGGTATGGGGCACTGCATATAGTTGAGAGAAATGAGGCACTGTATATAGTAGAGAGGTATAAAGCACTGCATATAATAGAGAGGTATGGGGCACTGCATATAGTTGAGAGAAATGAGGAACTGCATATAGTAGAGAGGTATAAAGCACTGCATATAATAGAGAGGTATGAGGCACTGCATATAATAGAGAGGTATGAGGCACTGCATATAATAGAGAGGTATGAGGCACTGCATATAATAGAGAGGTATGGGGCACTGCATATAATGGAGAGGTATGAGGCACTGCATATAATGGAAAGGTATGGGGCCCTGCATATAATAGAGAGGTATGGGGCACTGCATATAATAGAGAGGTATGGGGCACTGCATATAATGGAGAGGTATGTGGCACTGCATATAATGGAGCGGTATGGGGCACTGCATATAATGGAGCGGTATGAAGCACTGCATATAATGGAGCGGTATGGGGCACTGCATATAATGGAGAGGTATGGGGCACTGCATATAGTTGAGAGAAATGAGGTACTGCATATAGTAGAGAGGTATAAAGCACTGCATATAATAGAGAGGTATGGGGCACTGCATATAATGGAGAGGTATGGGGCACTGCATATAATAGAGAGGTATGGGGCACTGCATATAATGGAGAGGTATGAGGCACTGCATATAATGGAGAGGTATGGGGCCCTGCATATAATAGAGAGGTATGGGGCACTGCATATAATAGAGAGGTATGGGGCACTGCATATAATAGAGAGGTATGGGGCACTGCATATAATAGAGAGGTATGAGGCACTGCATATAATGGAGAGGTATGGGGCCCTGCATATAATAGAGAGGTATGGGGCACTGCATATAATAGAGAGGTATGAGGCACTGCATATAATAGAGAGGTATGGGGCACTGCATATAATAGAGAGGTATGGGGCACTGCATATAATAGAGAGGTATGGGGCACTGCATATAATAGAGAGGTATGGGGCACTGCATATAATAGAGAGGTATGGGGCACTGCATATAATAGAGAGGTATGGGGCACTGCATATAATGGAGTGGTATGGGGCACTGCATATAATAGAGAGGTATGGGGCACTGCATATAATAGAGAGGTATGGGGCACTGCATATAATGGAGTGGTATGGGGCACTGCATATAATGGAGTGGTATGGGGCACTGCATATAATAGAGAGGTATGGGGCACTGCATATAATGGAGTGGTATGGGGCACTGCACATAATAGAGAAGCATTAGGCACTTGGTATAGTAGTGAGATGTAAGCCACTGCATGTACAAGAAAGGCACTACCGTAAGTCTAACAGAGAGGCATGTGTGTATTGTGACTGTGTGTATTAAATACAGAGACGTGAGAAACGGAATGCTTCTGCTAGTGTCATTCATCTCCTCTAACCTGTCCTTAAAATTAAACATGATGCCAACCACTTACATCTGTGCATCCAATGAGCAATCCTTGTGCCTAGGGGGCTGTTGTGTTGCGCATGCACATTTAGGCGCTCTTGTAGAACTATGGGTGACTTTAGGTTACGATTCATGTTGCCTTTCCACAAATCTGGGCTGTAGTAGGATGAAATCAGCGGGTTCCCACATCCTGATATCCCAGCACAATGAGCTTCTCGTGAAAGATAAGAGTACTGCCAACTGATCTGTCACTGGACTTGGCAGATGAAAGCACAACACGGGATTATGTTATTATCACTACTTACTAAGGACCTGTCAGTGAATTACAGAAGACTAGTGATGAGTCGGACTGCCCTGGGTTCAGTTCAAGCAGCGTTAATGCGAGCTTGAAAGTTCGGATGTGGGACCCATACCCCATTTGAAATCAACGGGAGCTGAATCTGTCAAATTAAAAATGTCTATTTTCTGGGCAAATAAGCAAGTGGTTGTCAAAAAAAATAGCATGCGTGGTGGGCACTGCCCTGGAAACCAATGCAAAAAAATAAATAAATAAATAATAATAATAATAAATCCATTTGGCTAGGGGCTATGTATTTTGGGAAACTTTCTGAGCGGCATGCTGGTTTTTTTTTTATTATTATTTAAAGAAGCCAGCAAATGACAAGATCATTCCAATAAAAGTTTAAACTATATTTGTGTGATATTTTTACAGGTTTTTTTTTGTGAATGAGTAGGGGCACCATGTACTCCTACTCATTCACAAGGGTGAGACTGGTATTTAAGGACACCCTTAGGCCGGGTTCACATATATGTGGCCGCAGTATACAGCCCGGGATCTAGTGCGTTTATGTTCACCGCTTCAGGTGTGAATCAGGTCTGAATTTTTGTCTGAATTCATACCTGAACCGGACCCAGCGAGTGAGTGCCTGTGGTTGGAAGATTGTCTATATTTAGTGTAATGTTGTGTTATATATTTTGACAATAATATGTATGTTTTTATCTGTAATAGATCCTTTAAAACTCCTGAAGAAGCAACGAAAGTTGCAAAACATGTGGAGCAGATTCTATGAGAACAAGTGATACCCCAATAATTGAGGATATATAATATTATAGTATCTTGGTGTGCTTAGTTTTTTATACAATATCCTATTCTCTTGGGGATATACAGTATCTCACAAAAGTGAGTACACCCCTCACATTTTTGTAAATATATTATTCTATCTTTTCATGTGACAACACTGAAGAAATGACACTTTGCTACAATGTAAAGTAGTGAGTGTACAGCTTGTATAACAGTGTAAATTTGCTGTCCCCTCAAAATAACTCAACACACAGCCATTAATGTCTAAACCGCTGGCAACAAAAGTGAGTACACCTCTAAGTGAAAATGTCCAAATTGGGCCCAATTAGCCGTTTTTCCTTCCCGGAATCATGTGACTCATTAGTGTTACAAGGTCTCAGGTGTGAATGGGGAGCAGGTGTGTTAAATTTTGTGTTATCACTCTCACTCTCTCATACTGGTCACTGGAAGTTCAACATGGCACCTCATGGCAAAGAACTCTCTGAGGATCTAAAAAAAATTATTGTTGCTCTACATAAAGATGGCCCAGGCTATAAGAGGACCCTAAAACTGAGCTGCACTATGGTGGCCAAGACCATACAGCGGTTTAACAGGACAGGTTCCCCTCAGAACAGACCTCGCCATGGTTGACCAAAGAAGTTGAGTGCACGTGCTCAGCGTCATATCCAGAGGTTGTCTTTGGGAAATAGACGTATGAGTGCTGCCAGCATGGCTGCAGAGGTTGAAGGGGTGGGGGGGTCAGCCTGTCAGTGATCAGACCATACGCCGCACACTGCATCAAATTGGTCTTCATGGCTGTCATCCCAGAAGGAAGCCTTTTCTAAAGATGATACACAAGAAAGTCTGCAAACCGTTTGCCGAAGACAAGCAGACTAAGGACATGGATTACTGGAACCATGTCCTGTGGTCTGATGAGACCAGGATAAACTTATTTGGTTCAGATGGTGTAAAGCGTATGTGGCGGCAACCAGGTGAGAAGTACAAAGACAAGTGTGTCTTGCCTACAGTCAAGCATGGTGGTGGGAGTGTCATGGTCTGGGGCTGCATGAGTGCTGCCGGCACTGAGGAGCTACAGTTCATTGAGGGAACCATGAATGCCAACTATGTACTGTGACATACTGAAGCAGAGCATGATCCCCTCCCTTCAGAGGCAATATTCCAACATGATAACGACCCCAAACACATCTCCAAGACGACCACTGGTTTGCTAAAGAAGCTGAGTGTAAAGGGTGATGGACTGGCCAAGCATGTCTCCAGACCTAAACACTATTAAACGTCTGTGAGGCATCCTCAAATGAAAGGTGGAGGAGTGCAAGGTCTCTAACATCTACCAGCTCTGTGATGTCGTCATGGAGGAGGGGAAGAGAACTCCAGTGGCAACCTGTGAAGATCTGGTGAACTTCATGCCCAAGAGGGTTAAGGCAGTGCTGGAAAATAATGGTGGCCACACACAATATTGGCACTTTGGGCCCAATTTGGACATTTTCTCTTTACTCACTTTTGTTGCCAGTGGTTTAGACATTAATGGCTGTGTTTTGAGTTATTTTGAGGGGACAGCAAATTTACACTGTTATACAAGCTGTACACTCAATACTGTACATTGTAGCAAAGTGTCATTTCTTCAGTGTTGTCACATGAAAAGATATAATAAAATATTTACAAAAATGTGAGGGGTGTACTCACTTTTGTGAGATAATGTATATCTAAGTCCAACCTACAGACCCCCACAACCACCAGGCCAGATAAATAGGCAAACAGAAAAAAGGAACCGGCTCCAGGTGTCTGGGCCACAAAAATCTCCTCCTCCTCAGATACGGGTGCTGGCTCAGTATGTAAAGTAGCATGTAGAGAGAAATTCAATCCGGATGGCCGTCGCACTCCAACAATAATTTCTTTATTGGTTAAAAACCATACAGCAAGAGATGGAATCAGCAGCTAACATGTTTCACACCGTGACTACTGGTGCTTACTCATAGCTGACTCTATAGGCAAAAGACAAAGATTTATATACTTTTGTATTTGTATTGGCATGTATATATAAATCTTTGTCTTTTGCCTATAGAGTCAGCTATGATTAAGCACCAGTAGTCACGGTGTGAAACATGTTAGCTGCTGATTCCATCTCTTGCTGTATGGTTTTTAACCAATAAAGAAATTATTGTTGGAGTGCGAGCCATCCGGATTGAATTTCTCTCTACAAACCACCAGGCCAGAGTTGAGGCCCTTGGTCTAACCAAAAGGGGAGAAGGTGCTTTGCCAGGGAGATCCTTCCTTGCAAGGAACCCTCCATGTTGAAGGTATGTGTCCTGGTATGGTTCAGGAGAAAGAGGGGGTGCACACTTTTTTCCCCTTTTCCTTACCGGCTAGGCTGCATGCTTGGATTAAGGGTTTAGCATGTTTTTTAGGGAACCTCAAGCTTTATTTTTTTGTTTTTTTTTCATTGTGTCTCCGTTAAAAGTGGTACCAGACCCAAAGGGTCTGGAATAGAATTTTGGAGGGGGGGGGGCCTCACAGTTTTTTCTTATTTTTTGATTGGGTCCTTCTTGAAATTCTGACCAGACCTAAAGGGCCTAGTGTAAATTAGAGGGAACTTCGTGCCTTTTTTAAAACTATCCCTGCCCCTTTGCTTACAAGACTAGGGATTACATATAAGTGAATGGGGCCGGTCATGTCATTGGTTGTTAAAGTGGAGTTCCACCCAAAAGTGGAACTTCCACTCATTGGATTCCTCCCCCCCTCCGGTGTCACAGTTGGCACCTTTCAGGGGGGAGGGGGGTGCAGATACCTGTATATTACAGGTATTTGTACCCACTTCCGGCATAGATAGCCGCAGAATCTGTGGTTATTATGCCACGGCTTCACTTCCTGATTCCCTTACCGAAGATGGAGGCGGCAGCACCCGAGGACCGAGAGATGGTTCGGCCTCGGGTGCCGACATCGCGGGTGCCCTGGACAGGTAAGTGTCCATGTTTTAAAAGTCAGCAGCTGCAGTATTTGTAGCTGCTGACTTTAAAAAAAAAAATTTCGGCGGAGCTCCCCTTTAAAGTGTCTGCCTCTTCTCCCCCTCTGCTGCCACATTTGGCACCTTTTAGGGGGGGGGGAGTAGCTGGTTTAGACTGTGGTAAACTGAGCTGGGGGAGCCCGGAGCTCCTCTTCAAGGACTGACCGGTGCCTGCACCCATCTGCATCCTTAAAAACCATTGACAGCTTGGAGCTTGGAGCATGTGTAATAGCATATGTAATAGCACTATTGTGCATGATATTCAGACCGGACCTTAAAGTTTTTTTTGCATTTTGGAAAGAGTAAGGGAGGGTTATAGTTTGTGTCAGCCTTTTTTTTCTCGCCATCTGTGTCCCATTGTAGAGATCTCCCTTCACTTCCTGTCCCATAGCCAAACAGGAAGTGGGAGGAAATACAGTACCTGCAAACTAAGGGAATCCCCTTGGGGGACCCCCGAGTCACTAGAACTGGTGTCCCCATTGGAAGATTTCCCCTCTATTACTTTTCCAGGGACTTTCACTTTCGATGATAATGGTAAACAGGACAAATAGAGAGGGGAAATCTCCCTAACAGGGGGCACAGGCAGCCATAAAAACTGACAAGCATTCCAATCCCTCTCCACTTTATCCAAAACTAAAAAAAAAAGTTCATATTTAGTTATACTTTAAGCTCATCCCTACAAAAGATTTGTCACTGCAAAGAATGTATGTACTACAAGCAACAAGTGACATCAATAAGGCAACTGCTTTATTGCTGGGACACATGCATGAGTCATAATTTTATTTATTTCAGGTACTTATATAGCGCCGTCAATTTACACAGTGCTTTACATATACATTGTACATTCACATCAGTCCCTACCCTCAAGGAGCTTACAATCTAAGGTCCCTAACTCACATTCATACATACTAGGGACAATTTAGACAGGATCCAATTAACCTACCAGCATGTCTTTGGAGTGTGGGAGGAAACCAGAGTACCCGGAGGAAACCCACGCAGGCACAGGGAGAACATGCAAACTCCAGGCAGGTAGTGTCGTGGTTGGGATTCGAACCAGCGACCCTTCTTACTGCTAGGTGAGAGTGCTACCACCACACCACTGTGCCGCCCATAATGGAGACATGCTACAGTGGCCAACCAAAAAAGACAACCAAAAAAGCAAACAAAACTAATGCTTAAAAGAGAAATATGGACAAAGCTTTTTAGGAGGCCCCAGAGTGTTAGACCTCATGCACACTGGACCTTATAATAACGTTATAAAAACGGCAGTAGCTTTGCAGAGATTTTTTTCAACGTTTTTCAGCATTATTTGCAATAGCGTTCTTTTTTTTAAATCAAATTAAAAAATGCTGGTGAGACGAGTTTTTGAGCATTTATCTGCGTTTAATGGCATTTTTTTGACATTAGAGGGTTTTTACAGCTGAAAAATTCCTCCCAGAACCCACTAGTTTTGGTGTTTTTTTTTTTTTTACAGCCAAAAAACGCCCAAGCCAAAAACAGTTGATAACAGCCTATGTGTGCATGGACACATAGGATAACATGCTGGAGTGTTTGTTGACTGTAGGAAAAAACCTCTGAAGCCAAAAACAGCAGCAGTAAAAACGTCCAAAAATGTCCAGTGTGCATGAGTCCTTAGGGTCACTGGAGAGCACAGAGTCATTGGAGACACAGGAACGCTGAAGTCATTGAAGACACTGTGGTTGCTGTAGTGTACAGGGGGCACAGAGTCACTGGAGGTCCAAGAGCACCGGGGTCACTGGAGACAATGAGGTTACTGGAGTATAAAGGGGACACAGATTCACTGGAGGCCCAAGAGCACTGAGGTCACAGGAGACAATGGGGTTACTGGAGTGTACAGGGGACACAGATTCACTGGAGGCCCAAGAGCACTGAGGTCACCGGAGACAATGAGGTTACTGGAGTGTACAGGGGACACAGATTCACTGGAGGCCCAAGAGCACCGGGGTCACTGGAGACAATGAGGTTACTGGAGTATAAAGGGGACACAGATTTACTGGAGGCCCAAGAGCACTGAGGTCACAGGAGACAATGGGGTTACTGGAGTGTACAGGGGACACAGATTCACTGGAGGCCCAAGAGCACTGGGGTCACCGGAGACAATGAGGTTACTGGAGTGTACAGGGGACACAGATTCACTGGAGGCCCAAGAGCACTGGAGATACTAAGGTTACTGGAGTGTACAGGGGACACAGAGTCATTGGAGACACAGGACCACCAAAGTCATTGGAGACACTGTGCTTGCTGTAGTGTACAGGGGGGCACAGTAACTAATCAGTAACACAACTTGGAGACAAGGACAAAGCATTTTTACCCTGAGTGCCTGAACGAGGACCTTCATAGAAGGATCACTATTAAAAAGGACCTTTGAATAGACTGGACTTACATCTACCAATAAAGTTTGTAGAAGTCAAGAATTTCTGATATTTTGCTAAGTATTCTTTATTTCACCCGTGCACTTGGCCATCTGGCAAGAGTTCCACTTTAAAAACAAACTGTACCGTGTTGGGAAATCAACTGCTCCTTTGTGACTAAATCTCCAGAACAACAGATTCCGAACTGAACTCTGCATGAACTCCGGAGTGTCAAAGAACATCCAGCACAGCATACGCTAAGCTCCGCTCCTCAACAGTAATTGCGAGTAATGAAAATAGAATGAAATATACATAAAATGCGGCATCAATAATATATCACCCTGCTGAAAAATTTACAGTGACTTCACAATCCATTCAATGTGTTATTTAAAGTTGTTCCAGCTCTCCGTGTTTGATAAAGATACCCTCGGGGGGACTTCTGTGTGCAGAAACTCCCCATTCTTTCTCAAGCTTAGATGGAGAGGTAATTCCATAATTTATCACTTGTGAGGTTCACCCCCAGGGAGGAGACGCTGACTTGCAGTCTTTATCTCAGGTAACAGTTCCACAAAGAATTTCATTCTTATTAGTGGTGGACCAAATGGTCCAATGTGGAGGGTTTCTAACCCTCCCAATATTTGTATCCCTTTTAGTTTTTTCGGATTCGAAGAGAAAGTGTGACACAATGGAGAGACTGATAAATTAAAAATATACTGTTACTACTCTATAGAAAGCCCCACACACTGCTGTTAGGGGAATGTAGCCAATTACGGTGTCCAGTAAGGCAACCCACGTCAATGACAATGACAATGACCCCGTTGCCCATCGATCACGCACTTCCACCACTAAATGTCAGATTCCTGGCTGTAATTCACATTCCCAAATTTGGTCAATGACTTCATTCAGGATTCCTGATGGTAACTTAAAGCTACTACCTCCAGGAATCTGTCATTTAGTTGTGGGAGTACAGTGTGCACAGCCCACCCAAATTCTATTACCATTGACTTCAATGCTATTTGGATTTGGTTCAGTGTTTTTGCAGATTTTTTGGGCTGTTAGGCTGAATTTCCACCTAATCCAACAAGGGCATATTCAAGCAACACTAATAGCATGGAACATTCCCAGATCAGGTGGGCAGTGACCTCAGTTGATATATTAGGGCACGTTTTTGGAACAGGACATTTGCAGCCACAGTATTATTGGTACAGTACTAGAAGAAACATGCTTTGTGACTGTATGGTCAAGAAAAGGTTTACGGCTGGCTTTGAAGCTTAGGGTTAATTTTTAGAGTCGTTTTAGGGTCAGAGGTTACATTGGGTTAAGTTTAGGAGTTGGGCTGTGGTTTAGGTTCAGGGCCAGAGATTACATTGGGTTAAGTTAGGAATTAAGAATTAGGTTGCAGTGTAGGTTTAGGGTCAGAGTTTGCATTAAGTTAAGTTTTTGAATTGGGCTGTAGGTTTCGGGGGAGAGGTTATATTGGGTTAAGTTTAGGAGTTGGGCTGTGCTTTAGGTTTAGGTTCAGAGGTTACATTGGGTTAAGTTTAGATGTTGGGCTGTGGTTTAAATTTAGGGTCAAAAGGTTACATTGATATAAGTTTAGGAATTGGGCTGTGGTTTAGGTTTGGGGGGGCATAAGGTTACATTAAGTTAAGTTTAGGAATTGGGCTGTGATTTAGGTTTAGGGCCAGAGATTACATTGAATTAGGTTTAGGAATTGGGCTTTGGTTTAGGTCTGAGAGCCAGAGGTTACATTGGTTAAGTTTAGGTGGATTTGAGGGACAAATGTTATATCGGGTTAAGTTTAGAATTAGACTGTTGGGAAATGGTTTAGGTTTTCGGTCAAAGGTTACATTGGATTAAGGTTCAGAGTTGGGTTGTGCTTTAGGTTTAGGGCCAGAGATTACATGGAATTAGGTTTAAAAGGTGGGTTGTGGTTTAGGTTTAGGGCCAGAGGTTACATTGGGTTAAGTTTAGAATTAGACTGTGGTTTAGGGCCAGAGATTGCATTAAGTTAAGTTCATGAATTGGGCTGTGGTTTAGGCTTAGGGGGAGAGGTTACATTGTGTAGAGTTTAGAGGTTGGAAGATGGTTTAGGTTTTGGGTCAAAGGTTACATTGGATTAAGGTTAAGAGTTGGGTTGTGCTTTAGGGCCAGAGATTACATTGAATTAAGTTTAGGAATTGAGCTTTGGTTTAGGTCTGAGAGCCACAGTTTACATTGGTTAAGTTTAGGTGGATTTGAGGGACAGAGGTTATATCGGGTTAAGTTTAGAATTAGACTGTTGGGAAATGATTTAGGTTTTCGGTCAAAGGTGACATTGGATTAAGGTTAAGAGTTGGGTTGTGCTTTAGGTTTAGGGCCAGAGATTACATTGAATTAAGTTTAGAAGGTGGGCTGTGTTTCAGGTTTAGGGTCAGAGATTACATTGAATTATGTTTAGGAATGGGGCTGTGGTTTAGCTTTGAGAACCAGAGGTGACATTTGTTAAAGTTGAACTTCACTCTCTTAATCAACATTGGCTATTTTCAATCCTTATGCTTTCATACTTACTTGTTTTAAACTACTTTTTTAGTTTTCTTCAGTTACTTCCTGGTTTCTTGCCTAGGCAAATTATGTCATGCATCCCAGTAGTCTTCTGGAGGGGAGAAGGGGTTTTCTCAGATAAGCATGCCCTCCTGCTTGTATGCATGAACTAAGGGCAGATGGATTCCAAGATGTCAAAGCTACATTAATCATCTGCCCTTTCTCAAGATGGCCGTGGACAGAAATGCTAGGCGGGTGTTTTTCAAAGTTATTTCTCTGCAAAATAAAGCATGAAGACATGGATGGGGAAGTTTACTTTGAATATTAAAAATGAATGAAATAGCATTTTTGCTTTGTGGTGCTCAGATGCAGTGTAGTTCTGCTTTAGGTTTAGGTGGTTGGCTGTGGTTTATTTTTGAAGGGCAGAGGTTATATTGTGTTTAGCTTAGGAGTTGAGATATATTTTAGGTTCTAGGGCCAGAGGTTACATTGAGTTAAGTTTAGGAGTTGGGCTGTGGTTTAGGTTTATGGTCAGAGGTTACATTGAGTTAAGAATTAGGCTGTGTTTTAAATTTAGGGCCAAAGAGTACATTGGGTTAAGTTTAGGCGTTGGGCTGGGGTTTAAGTTTAAGTTAAGAGATTACATTGGCTTAAGTTTAGGAACTGGGCTATGGTTTAGGGTTGAGGGCCAGAGGTTATATTGGGTTAGGTTTAGGCATTCGGCTGCGGTTTAAGTTCAAGGTAAGAGGTTATATTGGGTTAAGTTTAGAAATTGGGCTGTGGTTTAGGTTTAGGGCCAGAGGTTATATTGAGTTAAGTTTAGGGGTTGAGCTGTGTTTTGGGTTTGAGGGCCAGAGGTTTCATTAGGTTAAGAGTTAGGCTGTGGTTTAGGTTTAAGGTCAGAGATTACATTGGGTTAAAGTGGTTTGTAGCATTGTCCCTCTGTCTGTGCTGACCACGGTAATCATGGCTGCTGATCCTGATTACCGTGGTCAGGTTACGTGCCACCGGCAGCCTGCTGCTCTCCTCTCTCCCCCTCTCCCCTTCCCTCTCTGGCTGTCAGCTCTGTAACAGTATTAGTGAGAAATCCTGTAATCCACTCTGTTAGAGCCCAACTCATAAACTTAACCCAATGTAACCTCTCCCCCTAAATCTAAACCACAGCCCAACTCCTAGACTTAATGTGGTTTGTAAGTCACCAGAAAAATCCTGTAATCTGCTCTGCTACAGTATAATATATATGTGCAGTGTGTGTGTTTGTTTAAAGTTATTGCACAAAATACCCTATTACAGTGCCGTTTGATGCTCACATGACCTCCCGCCCCTCCCCTCATCTCCTCCCAGCTTACGTCAGAGGAAATTCTTGGCCCTTCCCACTGTAGTGCTCGGAGCGGGGAAGGAGAACTCTGGCAGGTCACATGAGAGCCCAGCGGTGCTGTAACTAAGGTATTTTGCGCAATAATTTTAAACAAACACACACACTGCACGTTATATTATCCTGTAACAGAGAAGATTACAGGATTTCTCTGGTGACTTTACAAGCACTTTAAGGTAGGTAAAAGTACTTTTTGATGGTACCCTAGACAAAGTTGCAGCCCTACTTCAAGGACAGTTTTTTCATTGCCCTGGTGTTCAGCTTTAAAATACCAATCATGTTTTTTTTGTGTGTCTATATCTTGCGAGGGAGAGTTTGTTCACTTCCTGTCATGGAGATCGAACAGGAAGGGGCAGGAAATCTCCTCAAATATGGAAGTGTTGAGAGAACATCTGTCTCCTTTGACAGTTTCTGGAAGTTGGTTTAAAGATCTACTTTAAGAGTTACTTTTTTGGAGTAAGCTGGAGCTTTGGGACAAGGGTTAGGGGTTAATTTACGGTCTAGGGTAGGGTTTTTTAACCAGTGTTCCTCCAGAGGTTGCTAGGGGTTCCTTGAGCAAGGAACGATTTCCTCCTCTCAGATAAGTTCCCCCACTGACACCATTGATCTTTATAGCTATCTGTAAGGGGGGGATTCATCCCAATGGTCACAAGTGTAAGGAGCGTTCTTCTCACTGTCCATCACACTAATGTATCATGAGTTGTAGATATAGTAATTATTAGTAGGAGTTCCCATAGACTGGAAAGTTATTTCAAGGATTTCTCAGCGTTGAAAAAGTTGAGAAAGTCTGGTCTAGGGTAAAGAGCTGTGTTAGGGTTAAGAAGTTTGCTTGAGGTTAGAATTAGGAGTTAGGCTGTGGTTTAGTTTATAATTAGCCATAAACGGAAACTGTAAGTCAACTTCATTTTACGTCACTGAAACATTAAAGCCGGTGTCCATGTTTTCTATCACTTTTTAATAGTTTGTTTGGACCAAGCTAGTCCAAACAAACTATTTGCTTCCCTAAGTGCTGCAGTGTCTCTAAGCACTGTATGTACTGCATGTAACTTCAGCTACATACAATATACAGTGCTGGGTTCCGGCTGTGAGCCAGAGACTCCCTGCCTCACACCCGGAACAAAACAGAGTCTGGCTGAGCGGCCATTCATAGGCAGCTTTGCATTCTGTGAATGAAAACAAAGCTTCCTCTGAGTGGGAGGGGCGGGCTGATGGCGTCATGTTCTCAGACTCAGCCAATCAGAGGAGGCTTTGCATTCAATTATAGAATATAAAAAAGAGTGCCACTCAGCCAAACTCTGTTTTGTTCCGGGTGTGAGACAGGATGTCCCTGTCTCACAGCCGGAACCCAGTACTGTGTACTGTATGTAGATGAAGCTGCATGCCGTACATACATGCTTAGAGATATTGCTGCACTTAGCGAATCAAAAAAGTTCATTTAAACCAGCTTGGTCCAAACAAACTATTTATAGTGACATGAAACATGGACATCAGCTTTAAAAAGGTTCTTAAACGGTTTTATATTTGTTTTAACACAATCTTTGTTTTACAAAGAAACATCTGATATCTAAGAAAGAATTCACAGAGCACCATGGGTTATGTAAGGCCCTAGTGCCCAGCAGGTGGCCTTTGTTGGCCTGTGCAACCCACTGTGCCCTGGCCTGGTCAGATGACCTGGAGCACTGGTAGAGCCTGAAATGTTTGGCACCAGGGAGACAGAGGTGACTATTTGTACATAGTTTTCTTATGCTCTGGCCACATCTAGGGTTGATACACATCAAGCTTTAAGCAGTGTCAGGTTTTTAAGGTCAGGTTTTGGGTGCTATATTCTTTAGGTCCTGTTAGAATCCGGTGTCCATAAACCACCTTCCAAGTAAGACTTATTTCAAAAACTCAACTAAAAGCCCATTTAATCTGTTCTATATAAGCCCAAATCCATAAACAAAACAAGGATTACGCATGGCCTTGTATAAAAATCATGGAAGGTGGCCTTTATAACAGAAACCTGGCTAGATGAACATCTAGGCCCATGTTGGACATTGCTAAACTGTCAGAGACAAGAGCCAAGGAAGGAGGGGTAGCACTCTTCTATAAATCAAATCTGATGATCACATCCTCCCCTTCCAAAGGATCCTCTCAGTCCTTTAAACACATTAGCACAGGACTTTCGGCAGAGGAAAAATATCAATGGGAGACAGTTCAACCTTCCTCAAGGGGAAGTCTGACCCAACTGGAACAGCAAGGATTTCAGTACATGGGTAGATGACGGCCCTCCAAAGGATCCCCTCAATTCTTTAAATACATTGGCACAGAACTTTCAGCAGAAGAAAAATATCATTGGGAGAAAGTTCAACCTTGCTGAAGTGGACAGCACAAACTCTGACCCAACTGGAACACCAAGGATTTCAGTACAGGTATGGGTAGATGATGACTTTTCACGGTTCCTTAAACTTTTTTTTGTACTATGAACAAAGTGAGCAGTCATGCAGTTTGCACAGCCAACCACAGATGAAAGTCAAGCACTATCCTTGATATTTGAATATATTTCCACCAACAGACTCCCCTCCTTCTCCATTTTCACCCTGACCCTCTGACTGGCATGGCTCATTCTTGTTTAAGGGCTCCTTAGTCCCCTGCCAGGCACACTTTCTGGGGATTGGCTAAGGGCCACTAAATATTCAAGGAAACCCCCTCGTAGCTTCCGCCCACTATTTTCTAGAACGTTCTCCAACATTCAAAAAACAGAAGGGAGGCACCAGAGAGCTGCCAGGATGAGTCATTCAGTCCTGACCTCAAATAGCCCTGACCCTGATTTCATGCCTCAGGTTTATCTCTGGGCAAGATAAATTTGCTTGTACTACCGCTAGTAGCACACTAGAGGGTGCTACATATAAAATATGCCACGCTAAATACAAATAAATTAATTGTGTACTATGTACCCATGTACCTACTGTATATCACCAATTGCAATCATACATAACGACATGTACCACATACATGAAATAAATCGCCAAACTGTGTGTTGCATTAGTAAAAAAAATAATCAAAAACACAACTTCAGTACCCTATATTTTCCATAGGCAAAGGTTTAAAAGCCCCCCTACAGTGAACACAAATGCCAAAAAATACCCAATGTTTTTGGTAAAATATAAAAGATGATGTTATGCTGAGTAAATAGATACCAAACATGTAACGCTTTAAAATTGTGTATGCCCGTGGAACGGCACCAAACTACGGTATCTAAAAATCTCTATAGGTGACACTTTAAAAGCCTTTACAGGTCATCAGTTTAGCTTTATGGAGGAGCTCTTGTGCTACAATTATTGCTTTCACTCCGGCGTGCGCGGCGATATGTAACATGTATCACAATCAACGTTTTTGGGGAGGGACTGGGAAGTCCCTATAATATCACCATCTGACATCATCAATCATTCCAGACACACTCCTCCCCTCCTTCCACCTACTCCAAGCAAAGTCACAGAAATGTTGCTAGGATAGATCACCCTTCAGCCCCTCGAGCCGGGGATGCCATTATTTAAGCTAGGAGTCTCCAAACTTTTCAAACAAAGGGCCAGTTTAATGTCCTTCCAGACTATAGGGGGGCTGGATTGTGGCCAGTGGGGGCATAAAAAATGTCCCGGGCCCAGCATCAGAGAGAATAAATATGGCCTCAGGGTTGGTGGTCAGAAGGAAGCGGAGCAGTGCCCCTATTAGTAGGAGGAATAGTATCCCATCATTGGTATCAGTGGAAGTAATAGTGCCCCTTTGTTGGTGTCAGTGGGAGGAATAATGGGTCATATCAGTGGGAGGATTAGTGCCCCAAGGGCCGGGTAAAGGCAAGCACAGGGCCACATCCGGCCCTTGGGCCACAGTTTGGAGACCCCTGATTTAAGCTATTAAGAAACAGACTCCCAAAATCAGAGACTGTCCTTGGAAAGCAGGGACATCTGGTCACCCTATCACAGAAGACTTTATACATTTTTTAACCAAGAACAAAGTCAGGGACATTTTGTTCCTGGGGACAGCCACTTAAAATGAGGGATTGTTCCAGGAAACAAGGGACATCTGGTCACCTTATCACAGAAGAATTCTTCAGGGGTCTAGTATATTAAAAATCAATATTTTTTCTGCACTATATAGTAAATTGCAGACCAAAAACTTGTGGGGGTTTCAGATAACAGACTACTAACCACTGTTCCTACATGGTAAAGTCTCTTTACTTTCAAGCTATTTATGTATCCACAAACTTATACAAAAAATTAAAATTGTAACATAACAAATGCTACTTCCTTAGACCACTTCCTCATCTGAAAACAACAATATCCTACAAATAGTTTATAAGAAAAAGTCACATAACGAAAACCCAACAAGCCTAATGCTGAATAAATAGAAGACAGACGGTTGGGTCTGGCTACATCTGCCCACAACATGGCACGGTTAGATTCCATGCCATCGCTGAACACGCAGATCTACAAGAAAGCTCTCCCTTCCCCTGCCAAGTAACAAGTCATGTAATAAGCTGGAATTTTTTTCTCTTGTCTGACTTAAAAACTACAACATGAGAGAAAACATAGTTATTTTACGTAGCGCTTGTGGTCAGAGTCGGATCTGTCGTCTTTAAAAGGGAAAGGAAGAATTTTGAGACAACATGGGACCAGAAAACCAGGGTCAAGGCTTTTATTTTATTGTATTTAAAGTGAAATTTTATAGTGACTTCATCCCTGGAAATTTTAAAAAAGTGTCCATGCAAAAGAAGATAAAGAATACTTAAGGCTCGATCTCTCCTATTCAATGCGCATACCTCTGAACTTTTGGAAGAGATTAAAAGAACTGGGAACGTTTGGAAGAGAGTCCCAAGCTGTAGACCAAGTGGTCTCCAAACTGTGGGCCAGGGGCCAGATGAGGCTCCCTGCTTGCCTTTGTACACTTTGTGCACTTATTCCTCCCACTGATACGAGACACAGCCGGAACCCAGTACTGTGTACTGTATGTAGATGAAGCTGCATGCCGTACATACATGCTTAGAGATATTGCTGCACTTAGCGAATCAAAAAAGTTCATTTAAACCAGCTTGGTCCAAACAAACTATTTATAGTGACATGAAACATGGACATCAGCTTTAAACAGGTTCTTAAACGGTTTTATATTTGTTTTAACACAATCTTTGTTTTACAAAGAAACATCTGATATCTAAGAAAGAATTCACAGAGCACCATGGGTTATGTAAGGCCCTAGTGCCCAGCAGGTGGCCTTTGTTGGCCTGTGCAACCCACTGTGCCCTGGCCTGGTCAGATGACCTGGAGCACTGGTAGAGCCTGAAATGTTTGGCACCAGGGAGACAGAGGTGACTATTTGTACATAGTTTTCTTATGCTCTGGCCACATCTAGGGTTGATACACATCAAGCTTTAAGCAGTGTCAGGTTTTTAAGGTCAGGTTTTGGGTGCTATATTCTTTAGGTCCTGTTAGAATCCGGTGTCCATAAACCACCTTCCAAGTAAGACTTATTTCAAAAACTCAACTAAAAGCCCATTTAATCTGTTCTATATAAGCCCAAATCCATAAACAAAACAAGGATTACGCATGGCCTTGTATAAAAATCATGGAAGGTGGCCTTTATAACAGAAACCTGGCTAGATGAACATCTAGGCCCATGTTGGACATTGCTAAACTGTCAGAGACAAGAGCCAAGGAAGGAGGGGTAGCACTCTTCTATAAATCAAATCTGATGATCACATCCTCCCCTTCCAAAGGATCCTCTCAGTCCTTTAAACACATTAGCACAGGACTTTCGGCAGAGGAAAAATATCAATGGGAGACAGTTCAACCTTCCTCAAGGGGAAGTCTGACCCAACTGGAACAGCAAGGATTTCAGTACATGGGTAGATGACGGCCCTCCAAAGGATCCCCTCAATTCTTTAAATACATTGGCACAGAACTTTCAGCAGAAGAAAAATATCATTGGGAGAAAGTTCAACCTTGCTGAAGTGGACAGCACAAACTCTGACCCAACTGGAACACCAAGGATTTCAGTACAGGTATGGGTAGATGATGACTTTTCACGGTTCCTTAAACTTTTTTTTGTACTATGAACAAAGTGAGCAGTCATGCAGTTTGCACAGCCAACCACAGATGAAAGTCAAGCACTATCCTTGATATTTGAATATATTTCCACCAACAGACTCCCCTCCTTCTCCATTTTCACCCTGACCCTCTGACTGGCATGGCTCATTCTTGTTTAAGGGCTCCTTAGTCCCCTGCCAGGCACACTTTCTGGGGATTGGCTAAGGGCCACTAAATATTCAAGGAAACCCCCTCGTAGCTTCCGCCCACTATTTTCTAGAACGTTCTCCAACATTCAAAAAACAGAAGGGAGGCACCAGAGAGCTGCCAGGATGAGTCATTCAGTCCTGACCTCAAATAGCCCTGACCCTGATTTCATGCCTCAGGTTTATCTCTGGGCAAGATAAATTTGCTTGTACTACCGCTAGTAGCACACTAGAGGGTGCTACATATAAAATATGCCACGCTAAATACAAATAAATTAATTGTGTACTATGTACCCATGTACCTACTGTATATCACCAATTGCAATCATACATAACGACATGTACCACATACATGAAATAAATCGCCAAACTGTGTGTTGCATTAGTAAAAAAAATAATCAAAAACACAACTTCAGTACCCTATATTTTCCATAGGCAAAGGTTTAAAAGCCCCCCTACAGTGAACACAAATGCCAAAAAATACCCAATGTTTTTGGTAAAATATAAAAGATGATGTTATGCTGAGTAAATAGATACCAAACATGTAACGCTTTAAAATTGTGTATGCCCGTGGAACGGCACCAAACTACGGTATCTAAAAATCTCTATAGGTGACACTTTAAAAGCCTTTACAGGTCATCAGTTTAGCTTTATGGAGGAGCTCTTGTGCTACAATTATTGCTTTCACTCCGGCGTGCGCGGCGATATGTAACATGTATCACAATCAACGTTTTTGGGGAGGGACTGGGAAGTCCCTATAATATCACCATCTGACATCATCAATCATTCCAGACACACTCCTCCCCTCCTTCCACCTACTCCAAGCAAAGTCACAGAAATGTTGCTAGGATAGATCACCCTTCAGCCCCTCGAGCCGGGGATGCCATTATTTAAGCTAGGAGTCTCCAAACTTTTCAAACAAAGGGCCAGTTTAATGTCCTTCCAGACTATAGGGGGGCTGGATTGTGGCCAGTGGGGGCATAAAAAATGTCCCGGGCCCAGCATCAGAGAGAATAAATATGGCCTCAGGGTTGGTGGTCAGAAGGAAGCGGAGCAGTGCCCCTATTAGTAGGAGGAATAGTATCCCATCATTGGTATCAGTGGAAGTAATAGTGCCCCTTTGTTGGTGTCAGTGGGAGGAATAATGGGTCATATCAGTGGGAGGATTAGTGCCCCAAGGGCCGGGTAAAGGCAAGCACAGGGCCACATCCGGCCCTTGGGCCACAGTTTGGAGACCCCTGATTTAAGCTATTAAGAAACAGACTCCCAAAATCAGAGACTGTCCTTGGAAAGCAGGGACATCTGGTCACCCTATCACAGAAGACTTTATACATTTTTTAACCAAGAACAAAGTCAGGGACATTTTGTTCCTGGGGACAGCCACTTAAAATGAGGGATTGTTCCAGGAAACAAGGGACATCTGGTCACCTTATCACAGAAGAATTCTTCAGGGGTCTAGTATATTAAAAATCAATATTTTTTCTGCACTATATAGTAAATTGCAGACCAAAAACTTGTGGGGGTTTCAGATAACAGACTACTAACCACTGTTCCTACATGGTAAAGTCTCTTTACTTTCAAGCTATTTATGTATCCACAAACTTATACAAAAAATTAAAATTGTAACATAACAAATGCTACTTCCTTAGACCACTTCCTCATCTGAAAACAACAATATCCTACAAATAGTTTATAAGAAAAAGTCACATAACGAAAACCCAACAAGCCTAATGCTGAATAAATAGAAGACAGACGGTTGGGTCTGGCTACATCTGCCCACAACATGGCACGGTTAGATTCCATGCCATCGCTGAACACGCAGATCTACAAGAAAGCTCTCCCTTCCCCTGCCAAGTAACAAGTCATGTAATAAGCTGGAATTTTTTTCTCTTGTCTGACTTAAAAACTACAACATGAGAGAAAACATAGTTATTTTACGTAGCGCTTGTGGTCAGAGTCGGATCTGTCGTCTTTAAAAGGGAAAGGAAGAATTTTGAGACAACATGGGACCAGAAAACCAGGGTCAAGGCTTTTATTTTATTGTATTTAAAGTGAAATTTTATAGTGACTTCATCCCTGGAAATTTTAAAAAAGTGTCCATGCAAAAGAAGATAAAGAATACTTAAGGCTCGATCTCTCCTATTCAATGCGCATACCTCTGAACTTTTGGAAGAGATTAAAAGAACTGGGAACGTTTGGAAGAGAGTCCCAAGCTGTAGACCAAGTGGTCTCCAAACTGTGGGCCAGGGGCCAGATGAGGCTCCCTGCTTGCCTTTGTACACTTTGTGCACTTATTCCTCCCACTGATACGAGACACTATTCTGCCAACTGACATCAACAATGGGGCACCATTTCTCCCACTGATACCAACGATGAAGCACTATTCCTTCCAATGATACCAATGACGGGGCACTATTCCTCCTCCGGCTCTTGGGGCAAAATTTCATCCTCTGACACCAACATTGGAGCATAATTCCCCTCCACTGATACCAACGAAGGGGCACAATTCCTCCCAATGATGCCAACGATGGGGCACAATTCCTCCTAATGACACCAATAAAGGGGCACAATTCCTTCCAATGACACCGACAACGGGGCACAATTCCTCCCAATGAATCCAATGAAAGGGCACTATTCCTCCCACTGATACCAATAATGGGGCACTTTTCCTTTCAATGATACCAATGATAGGGCACTATTCCTCCTCCAATTTTTACTCCCATTCATTCCAGGAAAATGTCTGCTCATATTGGCCACAGTCTCCCTAAAAGGACAATAAACTGGCGCTTTGTTTAGAAAGTTTGGAGTTCCCTGCTGTAGACCTTTAATGAAAGTCACAAGCCTCAGGTTTTGCCCCTCTGATGAGAGTCACAAGTCGCAGACCTCAGGTTGTGCCCCACTCGTAATAGTTGCAAGCTGAAGAAGTCAGGTTGTGCCCCACTGGTTATAGTCCCGAGTTGTAGACCTCAAATTATATTCCCAAATTGTAGACTTCAGATTATAGTCCCAAATTGTAGACCTTAGATTATAGTCCCAAATTGTAGACTTCAGATTATAGTTCTAAATTGTGGACTTTAGATTATAGTCTCAAATTGTAGACCTCAGATTATAGTCCCAAATTGTAGACTTCAGATTATAGTCCCAAATTGTAGACTTCAGATTATAGTCCCAAATTGTAGACCTCAAATTATGGTCCCAAATTGTAGACCTCAAATTATGGTCCCAAATTGTAGACCTCAGATTAAAGTCCTAAATTGTAAACTTCAGATTATAGTCCCAAATTGTAGACCTCAAATTATATTCCCAAATTGTAGGCTTCAGATTATTGTCCCAAATTGTAGGCTTCATAGATCTCAGGCTGTGTCCCACTGGTTATAGTCCCAAGTCGTAGATCTCAGGCTGTGTCCCACTGGTTATAGGCCCAAATCGTAGATCTCAGATTGTGTCCCACTGGTTATAGTCCCAAGTCATTGACCTTAAGCTGTGTTCCACAGGTTATAGTCCCAAGCCGTAGCTCTCTGGCTGTATCCCACTGATTATAGTCACAGGTTGTAGATCTCAGGCTGTGTCCCACTGGTTATAGTCCCAAGTCGTAGACATCAGACTGTGTCCCACTGGTTATAATCCCAAGTCGTAGCTCTCAGGCTGTGTCCCACTGGTTATAGTCCCAGGTTGTAGATCTCAGGTTTTCTCCATTGGTTATAGTCCCAAGTTGTAGATCTCAGTTTTTCTCCACTGGTTATAATCCCAAGTCGTAGGTCTCAGGTTTTCTCCACTGGTTATAGTCCCAAGTCATAGATCTCAGGTTTTCTCCACTGGTTATAGTCCCAAATCATACATCTCTGGTTTTCTCCACTGGTTATAGTCCCAAGAAGTAGATCTCAGGTTTTCTCCACTGGTTATAGTTCCAAGTCGTAGATTTTAGGTATTGAAGGTATTGAAGCCAAAGCATTGAGATTGGCAATGAAGGCCTCCATATTTTTATATATGACTGGTCTCCTCTATGTTTTTTGGCCTGTCCCAAACAACGCTAACCGGAGAACACTGCTGGTTGAGAAAAAAAAGTCTACTTTGCTTTCATTGTAGTTTTAGAAACAATTCCTATGTTCCATAGCTGAATACATTCCTAGAAATAAATTGGAGTAGACTTTTCTGTGGCAGTATCTACTATATGTATTGGACGCTTTGGGTGGAACTCTGTGCTCAGCTTCCGTGTCTTCTCATCTGCTGTATCTATTATGAGGATTTCCCAACATCCTTGCACTGAGTTTCTGGGTCTGTACACATGCTGTGCCCAGTGCCAAAATAAGGTAATCTACAGTAGAGCTCAGGGCGTATGTGCCAAAGTAAGCCCACCCCAAGATGTATGGGCATACATGTCAAAAATCCCTCACCCCCCCCCCCAAAAAAAAAAATGGGCACTAATCTGTATGCCTCCAAAAAAAAAACCACCCCTCCTAGCAGAAATCCTCTACCCCTCAAATTTCCCCTCTGAGTATACATCCCCCCACCCACTCCAAATTCCCCCTCCCAGCACAAATCCCCATCCCCTCTCCTAGCACAAATTCTTTTCCCCCCATCCCAGCACCCTTCCCTTCCCAATTTCTTTTCTTAGAACAATTCTTACCCCCTGCCACCCCCAAATTCCCCCTCACAAAACAAATCCTTCTTTTAATCTCCTTGTGGCATCGCCCACCTCACATGGTACCACAGTGCCCAGGACAGCCATTCTTCCTACCCACCCCTGTGCCCATCATGAGCTGTTCCCACTATCTCTGTACTGAATTTCTGGGTCTATACACCTGCTGTGGCCATTATAAGGGGTTCCCACCATCCCTGTGCTGAATTCCCAGGTCTGTACACCTGTTGTGCTCACTCTGAGGGGGTCCCACCATCCCTGTGCTGAGTTCCCGAGTCTGTACACCTCATGTGGCCATTATGAGGGGTTTGCACCATCCCTGAGCTGAGTTCCCGGGTCTGTACACCTGCTGTGCCCATTACGAGGGGTTCCCACCATCCCTGTGCTGAGCTCCCGGGTCTGTACACCTGCTGTGCCCATTATGAGAGGTTCCCATCATTCCTGTACTGAGTTCCTGGGTCTGTACACCTGCTGTGCCCATTATGAGGGGTTCCCACCATCCCTGTGCTGAGTTCCCGGGTCTGTACACCTGCTGTGCCCATTACGAGGGGTTCCCACCATCCCTGTGCTGAGTTCCCGGGTCTGTACACCTGCTGTGCCCATTATGAGAGGTTCCCACCATTCCTGTACTGAGTTCCTGGGTCTGTACACCTGCTGTGCCCATTATGAGGGGTTCTCACCATTCCTGTACTGAGTTCCTGGGTTTGTAGACCTGCTGTGCCGATTATGAGAGGTTCCCACCATTCCTGTACTGAGTTCCTGGGTCTGTACACCCGCTGTGCCCATTATGAGAGGTTCCCACCATTCCTGTACTGAGTTCCTGGGTCTGTACACCTGCTGTGCCCATTATGAGAGGTTCCCACCATCCCTGTACTGAGTTCCCGAGTCTGTACACCTGCTGTGCCCATTACAAGGGGTTCTCACCATTCCTGTACTGAGTTCCCGGGTCTGTACACCTGCTGTGCCCATTGCAAGGGGTTCTCACCATTCCTGTACTGAGTTCCCATGTCTGTACACCTGCTGTGCCCATAACGAGGGGTTCCCACCATTCCTGTACTGAGTTCCTGGGTCTGTAGACCTGATGTGCCCATTATGAGAGGTTCCCACCATCCCTGTGATGAGTCCCTAGTTCTGCATACCTGCAGTAGACCGTATGAGGGGTTCCCACCATCCCTACTTGACTTTCTTTTATTTTATATAATGTATAATGTTACAGAAGGAGCTGGGACACACAAAGGTGGGCAGAACACCTAAAAGTCTTAGGGGGACAGGAACAGACGTGGGTATTATGACCAGAAGATCTCAGCTGCTGAAGTATTCAAAATACAGTATAAAAGGTGCCAAAGACTGAGCCCACCAGGCTGTACATGTAGCTAAAATATCACTTTAGGGTGGACTGATCCTTTAAATGCAAATTTGCTGCAATTTGCTCTCCTTCCTCCCTTTCAGAGAGAATGGTGTGGAAAGGAGAAGAAGGGGGTTTGGCTTGTCTCAGTCATAAGGAGCCCTGACAGATGTAATCCAGCTTCCCCACAATAAGGTAATGGAAGGGGGAGCTCCTGTGATCTGATGACCCCCCTAATAACCATGACAGGAGCACAAAGCAGAAACAGCTCTTAGAATGGAGAAATCCTTGCAGGAATAAATGAAGGATTTAAAGGATCAAATGAAAAGTGCGGAACATGAAGAGTGTCGGATGACGGCATCTACAATGGAGCGCCATACCCTTCCACAGAGACATTCCCTGCAAGCTGGAACTGGATTCTACGGGACAGCCGAGGCTGGCACCCAACCGCCTTGTATTTACCCATCCTGACGAGAGCCCACCTATACATAGAGACCCTTTAATACAATATTCTAGCCTCCATTCATTCATACAGTATAGGTAAAAGCTGAACTCTAGCCAGGTAGAAAAGATACAAAATCAACACAACTACAGCAGAGCTCAGGCTGGGAGCAAAGGAAGCAGCCAATCAGTTGTGCATAGTCAATAAAAAAGCATTTCTGGAAAGAAAAAAAAAAAAAAAAACGCTGCAAGTGAGCAGCTAGGATCCTAATTGTGACCCGGTATAAACCAGCTTCCCTAACGTGTCTGACGCTTGCTGGACTTAAAATAGAATGACGGATTTCATCACTGTAAATGTTTACATGTAAAAAAAATAAAAAATAAAAAGTTTAGCTTAGAAATAAAAAATAAAAAAATGTAATTTTCTGCCAGGACAATTCATACATCTATATTGGGGGTCTCTAAACTTTTCAGGAAAAGGGCCACATCGTACAATCTGCAAATAAAAACAGGTTGGAAAAAATCCCCATCAGTGTCCCCTTTACATCAGGGTCCCCATCAGAGTCCTCCCTTATTTCAGGGTCCCCATCAGAGTCCTCCCTTATTTCAGGGTCCTCATCAGAGTCCTCCCTTATTTCAGGGTCCCCAACAGAGTCTTCCCTTATTTCAGGGTCCCCATCAGAGTCCTCCCTTATTTCAGGGTCCTCATCAGAGTCCTCCCTTATTTCAGGGTCCCCAACAGAGTCTTCCCTTATTTCAGGGTCCCCAACAGAGTCCTTCCTTATTTCAGGGTCCCCATCAGAGCCCTCCCTTATTTCAGGGTCCCCATCAGAGTCCTCTCTTATTTCAGGGTCCCCATCAGAGTCCTCCCTTATTTCAGGGTCCCCATCAAAGTCCTCCCTTATTTCAGGGTCCCCATCAAAGTCCTCCCTTATTTCAGGGTCCCCATCAGAGTCCTCCCTTATTTCAGGGTCCCCATCAGAGTCCTCCCTTATTTCAGGGTCCCCATCAGAGTCCTCCCTTATTTCAGGGTCCACAACAGAGTCCCCTCTTACATCAGGTTCCCCTTGCATTATGGTCCCCATCAGCATGCCCCTTACATCAGAGTCCCCATCAGAATCCTCCCTTATAGAAGGGTCCCCATCAGAGTCCCCATTAAATTGGAGTCCTCTCTTACATCAGGGTCCCTATCAGAGTTCCCCCTTACATCACAATCCCCATCAGAGTTCCCCTTTATATCAAAGTCCCCATCAGAGTCCCCCCTTATATCAGGTTCTCCATCAGAGTTCCCCCTTACATCAGGTTTCTCCCTTACATCAAAGTACCCACCAGAGTCCTCCATTACATAATCTCCATCAGAGTTCCCCCTTATATCAGGTTCCCCATTAGAGTTCCCCCATAAATCAGGTTTCCCATCAGAGTTTTCCCTTATATCAGGTTCTCCATCAGAGTTCCCCCTTATATCAGGTTCCCGAACAGAGTCCCCATCAGAGTTCCCCCATACATCAGGTTTGCCATCAGAGTTCCCCCTTATATCAGGTTCCCCTTCAGAGTTCCCCCTTATATCAGGTTCCCCATCAGAGTTTCTCCTTACATCACAGTTCCCCCATACATCAAGGTACCCACCAGAGTCCCCCATTACATCACAGTCCCCATCAGAGTTCCCCCTTATTACAGAGTCCCCATCAGAGTTCCCCCTTATATCAGGTTCTCCATCAGAATTCCCCTTTACATCAGGGTTCCCCTATACATCAAGGTACCCACTAGAGTCCTCCATTACATAATCTCCATCAGAGTTCCCCCTTATATCAGGTTCTCCATCAGAGTTCCCCCTTACATCAGAGTCCACATCAGAGTTCCCCCTTATATCAGGTTCCCCATCAGAGTCCCCATCAGAGTTCCCCCATACATCAGGTTTCCCATCAGAGTTCCCCCTTATATCAGGTTCTCCTTCAGAGTTTCTCCTTACATCGGGGTTTCCCCATACATCAAGGTACCCACCAGAGTCCTCCATTACATAATGGTCTCCATCAGAGTTCCCCCTTATATCAGGTTCCCCATCAGAGTCCCCATCAGAGTTCCCCCTTACATCAGAGTTCACATCAGAGTCCCTCCTTATATCAGGTTCTCCATCAGAGTACCCCATTACATCAGGGTTTCCCCCATACATCAAGGTAGAGCTGCCCGATTCGGGCTAAAATGAGAATCACGATTTTTTTTGCTTAGAGGATAGATCACGATTCTCGCACCGTAACATCATCTTTCACATTAAAAAAAAATAAAAAATTGTGCTAACTTTACTGTTTCTTTTTTTTTTTATTTATTGAAGTGTATTTTTTTTCCCCCAAAAAAATTGCATTTGAAAGACCGCTGGGCAAATACAGTGTGAAATACAGTGTGACATAAAATATTGCACCAATTGCCATTTTATTCTCTAGGGTCTCTGCTAATATATATATCTATATATATATATAGATATCTATATATATATATAGATATCTATATATATATAGATATATATATATAATGTTTGGGGGTTCCAAGTAATTTTTTTTAGCAAAAAATATTGATTTTAACTTAAGAAAGAAGTGTCAGAAAAAGATTTAGACTTTAAGTGGTTAAACTTCCTGCATTTACTGTTTAAAACTTGGCAGATGAGTTATTTGTTTACACAGAGAAGTTTATCCCTTTGATCTAAGAAGGAAGTTAGTTACACTGTTTCAAGTTCTAAACTTGTACAGAACAGCTGAGTGAGCAGATAATCTCTCCACTTGTTTATATGAAAGAATCGGCAAACTCAGCAGGAGAGATCGTCAGAGGGGGTGAATCGAGATCACGATTTTTTTACCAATTAATTGTGCAGCTCTACATCAAGGTACCCACCAGAGTCCTCCATTACATAACAGTCTCCATCAGAGTTCCCCCTTATATCAGGTTCCCCATCAGAGTCCCCATCAGAGTTCCCCCATACATCAGGTTTCCCATCAGAGTTCCCCCTTATATCGGGTTCCCCATCAAAGTTCTTCCATTACATCAGAATCCCAATCAGAGTGCCCCCTTACATCAGATTCCCCATCAGAGTTACCTCTTACATCAGGGTCCTCATCAGAGTTCCCCCTTACATCAAGGTACCCACCAGAGTCCCCCATTACATCAGAGTCCCCATCAGAGTTCCCCCATACATCAGGTTCCCTGTCAGAGTCCCCTATCACATCAGAGTTCCCACCCACATCAGATTCCTCATCAGAGTTCCTCCATTACATCAGAGTCCCAACCAGAGTCCCCCCCCCCCCATACATCAGGTTCCTCATCAGAGTTCCTCCATTACAGCAGAGTCCCAACCAGAGTCTTCCCCATACATTGGGTTCACCTTCGGAGTCCTCCATTACATCAGAGTCCCCATCAGAGTTCTCCCATACATCAGGTTCCCGTCAGAGTACCGCATTACATCAGAGACCCCATCAGAGTTCCCCATACATCAGATTCCTCATCAGAGTTCCTCCATTACATCAGAGTCCCAACCAGAGTCCCCCCCCCCAATACATCAGGTTCCCCGTTAGAGCCCCCATTGCATCAGAGTCCCCATCAGAGTTCCCCATACATCAGGTTCATCATCAGAGTTCCCCCATTACATCAGAGCCCCAAACAGAGTTCTCCCATACACCAGGTTCCCTGTCAGAGTCCCCCTTTACATCAGAGTTCTCCCATACATCAGGTTCCTCATCAGAGTTCCTCCATTACAGCAGAGTCCCAACTAGAGTCCCCCCCCCATACATTGGGTTCACCTTCGGAGTCCTCCATTACATCAGAGTCCCCATCAGAGTTCTCCCATACATCAGGTTCCCGTCAGAGTACCCCATTACATCAGAGATCCCCCATACATCAGCCTCCTCAACAGAGTTCCTTCATTACATCAGAGTCCCATTCAGAGTGCTCCCACACATCAAGATACCCAGAAGAGTCTCCCATTACATCAGAGTCCCCATCAGAGTTCCCCCTTACATCTGGGTCCCCCATTAGATCAGAGTTCTCATCAGACTCCCCACTTACATCAGGTTCTCATTTAAAGTTCCCCCTTACATCAGGTTCCCCATCAGAGTCCCCCCTTACATCAGGTTCCCCATTGGAGTCCCCCTTTTATCACGGTCCCCCTCCCTTATATCAGGGTCCTCATCAGAGTCCCCCTTACATCAGAAGCAAAGACCATAGGCAGCCTCTGCTGACCTTAGTCCTCAACCTGTGCACAATAAGAAACATGCCTCTGACTCTAGCTGGGGGCCGGAAAAAACCTTTAGCGCACCGGATGTGCCCCCCCCCCCCCCCCCCCCCCCCCCCCCAGGCCGTAATTTGGAGACCCCTGCTCTTTATGATCATTTACCGATTGAACTTCTTGTGAAGAAAATATCTAAAAATCCCATTTTTTCATCACGTTGTTATGCACGTGGCCATCATCAGGACTAGTTTAGATAGAAATTATAAATATCACGCACGCCCATTATTGCGCCTATTGTGTTAGCATGCGTCAGCATCGCGGTAAACAATGCTTGCCAATTGCCTCTTTTGTGCTGCTTTTCTATTGTATGGATTTTTGTACTATCATATCAGCTAGTAATGCTTTCTAAACGCATCTCAAACCGCGCTGCAAGGCTGGGTTCACATGAGCGTGCATTTTTGCGTGTGCGCGCTACATGCATAGGGCCATTCATTTCGATGGGCTGCCATATGCGCGGTGAATGCGCCAAAGAGGCTCGGGCAGCCTTTTGGGCTTTGAGCTTCATGCATTTTTAACAACGCTCTTTGACAAGCGCGGAAAAAAAAAGTCTTTACTAAGGAGCTGCGTGTTAAAGGGATCGGCTTCATTTAAACAATCTTATCGACATGTGTTATTCTATTAATATCCTTTATCTGTACACTTTGTAACTCTCTATGTACAAGGGCGCCGGTCATATCGATCCTCCTATCTCCCCTCTGATATGGTTGTGATTGGCAAATTTAAGAGCAGTAGTGTTTTTTTGTTTTTTTTATTTGTGGTAAATGTTTACAGAAAGATTAGTTTATAAACCTTTCACATAGCCATCCGCCCGGTAAAAGCGCATTTATATTCGTTCTGTGTGGATAAGGGAAAAACACGAATGTAAATAGGCTTTGGCCTGTGCTGTCTGAGCGTAAACCATTGTTTTTAAAAAGAAAATACCAAATCTGGCCACTAGATGGAGCTAAGTGTTATCGGGACATTCCTATGATAATGATACCATCTAGTGGCCAAATGCGGTATTTTCCATTTTAACGCAACGATTTACATTTGAACTGCGCAGGCTGAAGCCTGTTTACATTCATATTTTACTCCATTCACACGGAACAAATGTACATGCACTTTCACTGGGTGGATGGCTATATGAATTGGTTATAAATCAATCCCATAAAATATGTCTGGGACAAAAAAGTATGCAGCAGCCTCAATGCAGGGATCAGACCACTGATATCTGTGTAAGCAGCAGCTTCTGTGCAGCAGTCAGACACTCTCCTTCCTGATTCAGAGCTGATGTCAGGGCTGGGCTCAGCCCTTCCTTCTCTGAGCTGGCCAATCAGCTGTCAGCTAATTGCCAGCTCCTAACTCTCCACAATTACTCAGCTGTTGATGATATCCTGCTCGTCAGTCCTACCTACTTAAGCCGTCCAGTCCAGAGGATCTCTGCCTTCGATTTGTTCTACATCACAGAGACGATCTCCTGCGTTCCTGTTTAAAGACTGGCTTTGCTGACATCCCTTCTGGCTCCAGATCCTGCTTGCTGTTTCACTACGTTGATCCCTGACTTCTGGCTTGGCTGACTATCTGTTCCGGTTACTGAACTTTGACTACGTTTGTTCTTTTTACTTTTATTATTAGACAAGTGTGATTTAACTGTACTTCTGTCTCGGTCTGATTTCATGGTTTCTGACAGCTGAGCAATCTGCAGGAAGCATGCACTTTGTTCACTGAAGTGCTCTAGTTCTGTCTCAGAGGGGGGGAGCATGTTTGACCCCTGCAGAGAGACTGTTGCTTGCCTGGTGGGTGACAGGCTACAGGCTGTAAGCAGCGGCCTCTGTGCAGCGGTCAGACCACTGCTATCTGTGTTAGCAGCTGCCTCCCTGCAGTGGTCAGACCATTGCTATATGTGTAAGCAGCAGTCTCCCTGCAGTGGTCAGACCATTGCTATCTGTGTAAGCAGCAACTTCCCTGCCATGGTTAGACCACTGCTATCTGTGTAAGCAGCAGCCTTCCTGAGTCAGAGATCAGTAGGAAGCATGGACTTTGCCAACTGAAGATCTCTAGTTTTGTCTCAGCTGGGGTGGAGAGGGGGCATGTTCGACCCCTGCAGAGAGACTGCTGATTGCCGGGTGGGGGGCAGGCTTACAGAGGCCTCTGTGCAGTCGTCAAACCAATGCTATCTGTGTAAGCAGCAGCCTCCCCGCAGTGTTCATACCCAGTGCTGGGACAAGATCATTCAGTGCCCAGGGCAAATTGCGCCCCTCCTTCATTATGTATGAGCTTATGTGGAGGAGAGGGAGAGAGAACACAGCCCTCACCTCCTCCCGGCTCTCTCCTCCTCTCTTGCCGCTTCCAGTGCTGGGATGCCAGAAGTAATGTTGCCGCTGTCACTACTCCTGTCAGCCCTATTGAAACTTGCAGCGTCCCCATCCCTACAATACACGCTGCGCCCAGAGCAGCCTCCCTTCTGCCCACCCCTTGTCCTGGTCCTGGTCAGACCCCTGCTATCTGAGTAAGCAGCGGCCTCTCCACAGTGGTCAAACTAATGCTATCTATGCAAGCAGCAGCCTTCCCACAGTGGTTATACCCAGTGCTGAGAGAAGATCATCCCAGCACAGACTATGTGCGAGCTTATGTGGAGGAGGGGGAGAGAGAACACAGCCCGCACCTCCTCCCAGCTCTCTCCTCCTCTCCTTGCTGCTTCCAATGCTGGGATGACAGAAGTAGTGATGCTGCTGTCACTACTCCTGTCAGTCTTATAGTAGAGGGAACTTTCCACACCAACATCCCTACAATACAAGCAGCGCCCAAGGCAGCGATCCCTTCTGCCCACCCGTTGTCCTGGTCAGACCACTGCTACCTGTGTAAGCAGCAGCCTCCCCACATTGGTCAAACTAATGATATCTGTGTAAGCAGCAGCCTCCCCGCAGTGGTCCAACTAGTGCTATCCATGTAAGCAGTGGCCTCTCTGCAGCAGTCAGCCATTTTCCTTCCTGAGTCAGAGCTAAGCAGTCAGCAGAAAGCATGTACTTTGCTCATTGAAGTGCTCTAGTTCTGTCTCAGCCGGGGGGTTGGGCATGTTTGACCCCTGCAGAGAGACCGCTGCTTGCCTGGTGGGGGACAAGCTGATTTATTATGGCTGTGGCTGTATTACAGTAACAACAAACAGCAAGAATTTGCAGACCTGATGTGTTCATTAGGGTTACCATAACTGGTAATGACAGGTCCACTTTATCTCTCCCCACCGTGTAGCAGTTCCGTGATGCAATAAAAAACGTTTCCTGTTTTCATGGCGTTGGCATTGCGGGACATATCTATATCAGCGCTCAGTGTTGTGTGGGATCCGTTGGTTGCGGCTTGCAACCACATGAATCGGAAGCGGAATGAGTCACTGTGTGGGGTGAACGTTGGTGGAAGAGACAACATTATGAAATGATTTGGATGACTATAGAAATCGTCCGCCGTGACTCAATCTCTAACGTGACATGCAGCAGGCTGCTCCGCCATCCGCTATTTTTACCAAGTTGTGTAACCCCTTCCAGCAGCCTGAGGATACGTGAGCCGGCCAGATGCACTATAAACCTTAAAGCTGAAGTTTACTCTGCTTGTTTTTTTTTCCCTTTACTAATGCTAGGCAGGCCAGAGACACTCAGAGTGGGGAGGAAAGAGTTAGATGATGCTGGACGTCCCCAAGTCAGGAAATGAGGCGGTCTCTGTCCAATTTGCCACAGCTTCTAATGCACATTGTGAGAATCTCATAGTGTGTGGTGTGCAAAACACTGTGTGCATTACAGGCCTCCTCAGACCATCCAGAGCACTGTGTGCATTACAGGCCTCCTCAGAGAACTATGCAGCATTACAAGCCTTCTCAGACCACCGTCCAGAGCACTGTGTGCATTAAATGCCTCCTCGAACCACCGTCCAGAGCACTGTGTGCCTTGCAGGCATTCTTAGAGCACTCATTACAGGCTTCCTCAGACCACCATTCAGAGCACTGCGCAGCATTACAAGCCTTCTCAGACCACCGTCCAGAGCGCTTTGCAGCATTACAGGCCTCCTTAGACCTTCCAGAGCACTGTGCAGCATCCTCAGACCACCATTCAGAGCACTATGTGCATTAAATGCCTCCTCAAACCACCGTCCAGAGCACTGTGTGCATTGCAGGCATCCTCAGAGCACTGTGTGCATTACAGGCCTCCTCAGACCACCGTTCAGAGCACTGTGCACATTACAAGCCTACTCAAACCACTGTCCAGAGTACTGTGTGCATTACAGGCTTCCTCAAACCACCGTCCAGAGCGCTGTGCATTATCAGCCTCCTCAGACCACCGTTCAGAGCACTTTGCAGCATTGCAGGCCTTCTCACACTGTCCAGAGCACTCACTCACTTTGCATTACAGGCCTCCTCAGACCACCATCCAAAACACTGTGTGCATTACAAGCCTCCTCAGACCATCCGCAGCACTTTGTGCATTACAGGCCTCCTCAGACCATCATTCAGAGCACTGTGCAGCATTACAGACCTTCTCAGACCACCGTCCAGAGCACTGTGCAGTATTACAGGCCTCCTCAGACCATCCAGAGCACTGTGCAGCATTACAGGCCTCTTCAGACCACCGTTCAGAGCACTGTGTGCCTTAAATGCCTCCTCAAACCACCGTCCAGAGCACTGTGTGCATTACAGGCCTCCTCAGACCTCCATCCAGAGCACTGTGCAGCATTACAGGCCTCCTCAGACCATTGCTCAGAGCAGTATGCAGCATTACAGGCTTTCTTAAACCACTGCCCAGAGCACTATGCAGTATTAAAGACCACCTCAGAATGTCCAGAGCACTGTGCAGCATTACAGGTCTCCTCAGACCATGGTTCAGAGCACTGTGTGCCTTAAATGCCTCCTAAAACCACCATCCAGAGCACTGTGTGCATTGCAGGCATCCTCAGACCACTATCCAGAGCACTGTGTGCATTGCAGGCCTCCTCAGACCACTGTCTAGAGCACTTTGCAGCATTACAGGCCTCCTCAAACCTTCCAAAGCACTGACTTTGCATTACAGGCCTCCTCAGATCACCGTCCAGAGCACTGTGCGCATTACATGCCTCCTCAGACCACCATCCAGAGCACTCTGCAGCATTACAGGCCTCCTCAGATCTCCGTCCAAAGCACTGTGTGCATTACAAGCCTCCTCAGACTTCCATCCAGAGCACTGTGCAGCATTACAGGCCTTCTCAGACCTCCGTTTAGAGCACTGTGCAGCATTACAGGCCTCGTCAGACCACCGTCCAGAGCACTGTGTGCATTACAGGCCTCGTCAGACCACCATCCAGAGCACTGTGTGCATTACAGGCCTCCTCAGACCACTGTCCAGAGCACTGTGTGCATTACAGGCCTCCTCAGACCACCATCCAGAGCACTGGGAATTACAGGTCTCCTTAGACCACTGTCCAGAGCACTGTGTGCATTACAGGCCTCCTCAAACCACCGTCCAGAGCACTATGTAGTATTACAGGCCTCCTCAGATCACCATACAAAGCATTGTGTGCGTTACAGGTCTCCCTAGACTGCCCAGAGCACTGTGTACATTACAGGCTTCCTCAGACCACCGCCCAGAGCTCTGTATGCATTACAGATCTCACAAGACCACCGTCCAGACCACTGTGTGCATTACATGTCTCCTCAAACCACCATCCAGAGCACTGTGTGCATTATAGGCCTCTTCAGACCGCCCAGAGCACTGTGTGCATTACAGGCCTCCTCAGACCACCATCCAGAGCACTCCCCAAACCATACAGACCTCTTAGGTACCAAAAGATATCATATAATGGCTAAATCTGTGGCTGTGTAGTTTGTTCAAACCTTAATACCATAAATAATAACAGGTTATTAGATTTTTTTTTACTCCAGGAGTATATAATGAGTTTGGAAATCCTAGAGAAATGCGTAAATATTGCATTACCGTTTAACTAAACTCATTCAATAGTTGACTAAAATACGACTAAAACTAAAATGTAATTTTAGTCAAAAGGCTATGACTGAAATTAAATTGAAACTTGATGTCAAAATTAACACTGATACAAGGGAAGCCTGGCGGTCCACTTTCAGTTTTAGGGGGCGCTCTAGTTTTAGGACAGGATTGGCTGTGTTGTTTAGTCTACAAATATATCTTTAGACTCTGGCAGAGCTCCGGACTTAATGAGGAACACAAAACCACCCCAACCACAAAAACACTACAAGTCATAATGACATGGTAGCCCTGCCAGACGGCCCAGATACAACACAACCTCCACCGTTCACAAGCTCCTTCCCAAAAATATCCCTGGCGTTCCGCACACACATATAGGACAGGGGGTGGAGGAATGACCTTTGTACCATATAGAGATATTTTTTTACCACACTTCCCAAAAGCAATATCATAATAACATGGTAGACCTGCCAGGCTGCCCTGATACAATACAAACCACCATGTACACACTCCTTCCCATAAATATCTCCAGCGTTCCGCACATACACGATATTACCAAAGGTATTGGGACGCCTGCCTTTCAGTTGAGGTCAGGACTCTGTGCAGGCCAGTCAAGTTCCTCCACCCCAAACTCACTCATCCATGTCTTTATGGACCTTGCTTTGTGCACTGGTGAGCAGTCATGTTGGAACAGGAAGGGGCATCCCCAAACTGTTCCCACAAAGTTGGGAGCCTTAAATTGTTCAAAATGTCTTGGTATGCTGACGCCTTAAGAGTTCCCTTCACTGGAACTAAGGGGCCAAGCCCAACCCCTGAAAAACAACCCCACACCATAATCCCCCCTCCACCAAATGATATGGACCAGTGCATAAAGCAAGGTCCATAAAGACATGGATAAGCAAGTTTGGGGTGGAGGAACTTAACTGGCCTGCACAGTGTCCTGCCCTCAACCCAAAGGAACAACTTTGGGATGAATTAGAGAGGAGACTGCGAGCCAGGCCTTCTCATCCAACATCAGTGCCTGACCTCACGAATGCGCTTCTGGAAGAATGGTCAAACTTTCCCATAGACACACTCCTAAACCTTGTGAACAGCTTTCCCAGATAAGTTGAAGCTGGTATAGCTGCAAAGGGTGGACTAACTCAATATTAAACCCTACAGACTAAGACTGGGATGCCAGTAAAGTTTATGTGCATGTAAAGGCAGGCGTCACAATACTTTTGGTAACATGTTCTCCCATTGGTGGATGAACGACCATATAGAGAACTCACACAAATGAATGGGCTGCACTATGTGCATTGCACGAGAATGTGCACCGAATGCACACAAATGAATGGGCTGCCCTATGCACATAGCACGAGAACGTGCACCGAACGCACACAAATGAATGGGCTGCACTATGCGCATAGCACGAGAATGTGCACCAGATGGACACAGATAATTAGGCTGTCCTATGTGCATAGCATGAGAATGGGCATCAAATGCATATAAATGAATGGGCTGCTCTATGCGCGTAGCACGAGATTGTGCACCAAATGGGCACAAATGAATGGGCTGCCCTATGCGCGAAGCATGAGAATGTACACCAAACGCACACAAATGAATGGACTGCCCTATGCGCGTAGCACGAGAACGTACACCAAACGCACACAAATTAATGGACTGCCCTATGCGCGTAGCACGAGAACGTACACCAAACGCACACAAACGAATGGACTGCCCTATGCGCGTAGAACGAGAACGTGCACCAAATGGGCACGAATGAATGGGCTGCCCAATGCACAAAAAACATACACTGAACTCACACAAATGAATGGTCTGCGCTATGCACGTAGCACGAGAATGTGCACCGGACGCACACAAATGAATGGGCTGCCCTATGCACGTAGCACGAGAACATGCATGAACGCACACAAATGAATGGGCTGCCCTATGCGTGAAGTGGAGAACGTGCACCAAATGGGCACAAATGAATGGGCTGCCCTATGTGCAAAAAACGTGCACCAAATGGGCACAAATGAATGGGCTGCCCTATGCGCGTAGCACGAGAACGTACATCAAACGCACACAAATGAATGGGCTGCACTATGCGCGTAGCGTGAGAATGTGCACTATAGGCACACATATTAATAGGTTACCGTATGCACGTAGGGTAAGAACGTGCGCCAAACGCGCACAAACATAGAAACATAGGAAAGTGGCGGCAGAAAAAGAGAGAGTAGTCCATCGAGTCTGCCCAGTTTTTTGTTTTGTTTTATTTTGTTTTTGTTTTTTTTAGGGTTTTTTGTTTTGTTTTTGTATTTTTGTTTTTTATTGTTTTGTTTTTTTTTATTACCTTGTTGCCTGACTATAGATCTATGTTTATCCCAAGCATGTTTTGAAGCCGTTTATTGTTGACTGTCTCACTACCTCTGCTGGAAGTTTATTCCAATCATCAACCACCCTTTCCGTAAGATAATACCTTCTAAGATTAGTTTTGAGCTTCCCTCCAGTTAGTGGCAGGCATCGTGTGTTGTGTTAGGTGCAGCCTATTGCGCGGTTGCGTCGCCCTGTACTGTAGCTGTGCATTGCACGGCCATTGTAGGCAGTGCAATGGATGGAGCGTCATCAGCTGTGCGTGTTGCAGAGCTGTGAGGAGGTGTGAAGGAGCTGCATGCTGTAGCTATGTGTGGAACGTGACGGGAGACCTGAGCTAGCAACCACCAACAATCCCATTAGCATCTCCGTCACCGCACGGCCTGAGCCAGCAGCGTATCTGTGAGCGCGTGCTGTGGTGCAAGTAGCAGACAGGAAGCCCCCAGGCTGACTCATATTCTCATCAGCTGGTGACTGTGCTGACGCAACTCGCTGTCACAGTACCGGCACCGAAGCTGCTGCTCGCTGCACAGGCCTTTCACAACCCAAGAATGGGATCAAAGGCTTTCAGGGATTAACTGTGCCGGGCACTTCCACTACTGCGTGACAGACGTTGATTGTTTTCGCCTGCGAGACGTGTACATTCTTCTTCTGTAGGGGGCCCATTTACACTAACGCATGCGTCGCTGTACTGCTGTGCCATTCGTTAGCCTTGTTTGTTAGCGGTGTCCCAAACGTGACAAGTAGATGCGTGTTTTTTCCGTGCAGAAAAGTGCTTTTAAAACGTGTGGCTAAAAAAAAAAAATGCATGAAGTTCAACGCTTAGAAAGCTGCATGAGCTTCTTTTTGCGCATTTGTCGTGCAGAAGGGGGAAAAAAACTGAATAAAAAAATTGTAAAGTTACCCAGTGACCTCTGACCATCCCAAGTAATCCAGTGACCCCGGAGCATTCAACGTTACCCAGTGACCCCTAAGCATCCCTAGTCACCCAGTGAGCCCTGACCACCCCAAGTCACCCAGTGAGCCCTGACCCTTCCAAGTCACCCAGTGACCCCATGACCATCCCAAGTCACCCAGTGATATCTGACCATCCCAAGTCACCCAGTGAGCGCTGACCATCCCAAGTCACCCAGTGACCCGTGACCTTCCCAAGTAATCCAGTAACCCCAGAGCAGTCCACGTTACCCAGTGACCCCTAAACATTCCAAGTCACCCAGTGACTTCTAAGCATCCTAAGTCCCCCAGTGACCCATGACCTTCCCAAGTCACCCAGTGAGCCCTGACCATCCCAAGTCACCCAGTGACCCCTGACCTTCCCAAGTCACCCAGTGACCCCATGACCATCCCAAGTCACCCAGTGACAACTGACAATCCAAAGTAATCCAGTGACCCCAGAGCATTCCACATTACCCAGTGACCCCTAAGCATCCCACGTCACCCAGTGACCCCTAAGCATTCCAAGTCACCCAGTGACCTCTAAGCATCCTAAGTCACCCAGTGACCCCTGACCTTCCGAAGTCACCCAGTGACCCCTGACCTTTCCAAGCCCAACAGTGACCCCTGACCTTCCAAAGTCACCCAGTGACCCATGACCTTTCCAAGTCCCCCAGTGACCCCTGACCTTCCCAAGTCACCCAGTGAGCCCTGACCATCCCAAGTCACCCAGTGACCTCTGAGCACCTGACTATCCAAATCACTCAGTGACCCCTGACCATCCAAAGTCACCCAGTGACCCCTGACCTTCCCAAGTAATCCAGTGACCCCAGAGCATTCCGCGTTACCCAGTGACCCCTAAGCATTCCAAGTCACCCAGTGACTTCTAAGCATCCTAAGTTCCCCAGTGACCCCTGAACTTCCCAAGTCACCCAGTGAGCCCTGACCATCCCAAGTCACCCAGTGACCCCTGACCTTCCCAAGTCTCCCAGTGACCACTGACCTTTCCAATTCCCTCAGTGACACCTGACCTTCCCAAGTCACCCAGTGAGCCCTGACCATCCCAAGTCACCCAGTGAGCCCTGACCATCCCAAGTCACCCAGTGACCTCTGAGCACCCCAAGTCACCCAGTGACCCCATGACCATCCCAAGTCACCCAGTGACCGCTGGCCATCCCAAGTCATCCAGTGACCCCTGAGCATCCACAGTCACCCAGTGACTACTGACCATCCCAAGTAATCCAGTGACCCCAGAGCATTCCACGTTACCCAGTGACCCCTAAGCATCCCAAGTCACCCAGTGACCCCTAAGCAGTCCAAGTCACCCAGTGACCTCTAAGCATCCGAAGTCACCCAGTGACCCCTGACCTTTCCAATTCCCCAGTTACCCCTGACCTTCCCAAGTCACCCAGTGAGCCCTGACCATCCTAAGTCACCCAGTGACCTCTGAGCACCTGACTATCCCAAATCACTCAGTGACCCCTGACCATCCAAAGTCACCCAGTGACCTCTGACCATTCCAATGCACCCTGTGACCTCTGACCATCCCAAGTTACCCAGTGACCTTTGAACATTCTAACTCACCCAGTGACCTCTGACCATGCCAAGTCACCCAGTGACCCCTGACCATCCATAGTTACTGAGTGCCCCTTAATCACCTCTAGTAATCGAGTGACCCCTGAGCATGCTAAGTCACCGAGTGACCTCTGATCACCCCAAGTCCCCCAGTGACCCCTGAGCATCCAAAGTCAGCCAGTGACCTATGAGCAGCTCAATTCACCCAGTAACACCTGACCATCCCAAATCACCCAGCGACTCTTGAGCATCCTGTGCCACCCAGTGACCCCCGAGCATCCCATGTCACCCAGTGAACCCTGAGCATCCCATGTCACCCAGTGAACCCTGAGCATCCCAAGTCACCCAGTAACCCCATAGCATCCCAAGTGACCCAGGGATCCTTGAGCATCCCATATTACCCAGTGACCCCTGAGCATCCCAAGTCACCCAGTGACCCTTGAGCATTCTGTGTCATCCAATAACCCCTGAAAATTCTGGTCATCCAATGACCCAGGGACATTCTGGTCATCCATGACCCCTGAGCATCCCATGTCACCCAGTGACCCCTGAGAATCCAATGTTACCCAGTGACCCCCCTAGCATCCCAAGTCAACCAGTGACCCCAGAGCATCCCAAGTGGCCCAGTGACCCTTGAGCATCCCATATTACCCATTGACCCCTGAGCATCCCAAGTCACCCAGTGACCCTTGAGCGTTCTGTGTCACCCATGACCCCTGAGCATCCTCTGTCGCCCAGTGATTTCTGACTATCCTAAGAAACCTAGTGACCCCTGACCATCCCATGTGACCATTCCAACTCACCCAGTGATCTCTGGTAATCCCAAACTACCTAGTGATCGTTGAGCATTGCAACTCACCCAGTGACCACTGACCATCTCAAGTCACCCAGAGACCCCTAAGCATCCTGAGTATTCCAGTGAACCCTGAAATACCCTGTATCATCCAGTGACCCCCTAAGCATTCCAAGTCATCCCATGACCCCTGAGTTTCCTGCACAACCAGTGACCCCTGACCATTCCTAGTCACTGAGTGACCCTTAAGCATCCCTAGTCACCAAGTGACCCATGATCACTCCAAGCCACCCAGTGACCTCTGACCATCACAAGTCACCCAGTGACCCCTAAGCATCCCAAGTCACCCAGTGACCTCCGACCATCCCATGTCACCCAGTGACCTCCGACCATCCCATGTCACCCAGTGACCTATGAGCATCTCAATTCACCCAGGAACCCCTAACCATCCCAAATCACCCAGGGAACCCCAAGCATACAATGTCACCCAGTGACCCCTGAGCATCCCAAATTACCCTGTGACTTCTGAGCACCCCGTCACCCAGTGACCCTTGAGCATTCTGTGTCATCCAATGACCCCTGAGCATCCCAAGTCACCCAATGACTCCTGAGCTCTCTCTGTCACCAATGATTCACTCTAACATGGAAGCTGCAGAACAACACTGAGTGAATCACACGGAGGGTTTGTAGAGCATGCAGCCTGTTCATTCTTAGTTTATGTCTCTTTTGGTATGGATGTATATAGAAAGGACAGTTAAACTAAACTGTTTTTTTTTTTTTTTTCCACCAGTGCTCCCCAATCCTTCCCATTCACGCCTCGCATTTTACTGGCCAGATAAAACAACAAGCCGCATGCTCAGCCTGCCGCCACCCCTTTAAGAGCGCACACGCAGCCTGAGAAAGGCCCTGACTTTGAGACTTAACTCTACAGACAAGCGATGCAGCTTATCCCCCTCCAGGGCAGCCAGAGATTTAATTATTCTCCGACGCGATCGATATAAATAAAACACTTTCGCTCGCTGCAAGCTACCCCGTTCCACAAAGAGGCGATCCTGAGCGCTGAGCCTTCTGCCAGGATCAGACGGGAGAGGAAACCCAGGCATGAAACGACATGTAACACCCCCCACCACCCCTTCCCCATTCCAAGCCATATTTCAGTATGGAGAATCATAAAAACTCGAATATGCCGAGCGTCATTGCAGCCAGGCTGCCGCGAGACGTGTATCCAGAGCTCCAGTTAAAGGGCCATGCCCAATTTTCTGTGCATTATTGTGTGCTGCCAGTTTATTATAAATCAACAGGCTCCGGTAACGCGGTGCACCTTAAAGCTGAACTCCAGAGCCAAAAAAATGATTTAAATATATTCCTCAATAGCCAAAAACTATATAAATCCACGTTGTGTGCGTGCACCAAATGCCTTTGCAAACCCAGATATTACCTGGTAAAGGTAGCAGTGACATCATCGCTAGGCAGTACATAACCCGTGCAGAGCGCAAAACTGTGGGAGGGACCCAGCAGGCTCCACCCCACTACTGGAGGGGGCGGAGACAAGACCAGTCACCCTGCACAAGGGGAGAGAGAGCAGCAGTGAGCGGTCTTCATTACAGGAAGATCCAAAGTTACAGAGGCAAAGTCTGACCCTAGATTACTGCGCAGACATGTAAGAAATGCACAGGGCACACCCAGAAGCAAAATGTATTCAGTCCTACTCCCAAGCTCCTTACTATGTGGCCATGTTTGTTATTTGAGACCCAGAGATGTCATCACTGGACCTGTCTGCTGGTCTATGCGCTGAGTTTGGTGGGAGAGTAGACATCACAGCACCCTGCCTTGGATTCTCTTTCAAAAGTGAAAGAACACATCCCTGACATTCCTTTAGGTGTGCATGCTTTTCCCGGCTGACTACGTGTTGCCATTTTTTTTTTGATCTGCTGATCAGTTGTTTAATTGCATAGCTAAAATCTGCAACACACTGTGGTCAGCGGGGAGTAGCCAGTGATGATGTCACTGGATGTAAAATAAGGGTTGTAATGAAAATGGAACAGTTTTATTTAATAAGTTCATGACCAGGGAAGGCTACATAGAATGAGGTTAGATTTCAGCTGTAAAGTACATTATACTTCATCCAGTGACCTCTGACTATCCCAAGTCACCCAGTGACCTCTGACCCAGTGACCCTTGACTATCCCAGTCACCACTTACCATCCCAGTCATCCAGTGACCACTGACCATTCCAACTCACCCAGTGACCTCTGACCATTCCAACTCACCCAGTGACCTCTGACCATTCCAACCCAACCAGTGACCACTGACCATTCCAACTCACCCAGTGACCTCTGACCATCCCAGTCACCCAGTGACCCAGTGACCACTGACCATTCCAACTCACCCAGTGACCACTGACCATTCCAACTCACCCAGTGACCTCTGACCATTCCAACCCAACCAGTGACCACTGACCATTCCAACTCACCCAGTGACCTCTGACACTTCCGAGTGACCCAGGGACCACTGACCATCCCAGTCACCCAGTGACCCAGTGACCACTGACCACTGACCATTCCAACTCACCCAGTGACCACTGACCATTCCAACTCACCCAGTGACCACTGACCATTCTAACTCACCCAGTGACCTCTGGTCATCCCAAGTCACCCAGTGACCCCCGGCCATCCCAGTCACCCAGTGACCACTGACCATTCCAACTCACCCAGTGACCTCTGACCACCCAAGTGACCCATTGACCTCTGACCATCCCAGTCACCCAGTGACCTCTGACCATTCCAACTCACCCAGTGAGTTCTGACCATCCCAAGTCACCCAGTGACCTCTGACCATCCCAAGTCACCCAGTGACCCCTAACCTTCCCAAGTAACCCAGTGACCTCTGGCCATCCCAGTCACCCAGTGATATTATTTTTATTTATTTATTTCAGGTACTTATATAGCGCCGTCAATTTACGCAGCGCTTTACATATACATTGTACATTTACATCAGCCCCTAACTCACATTCATACATACTAGGGACAATTTAGACAGGATCCAATTAACCTACCAGCATGTCTTTGGAGTGTGGGAGAAAACCGGAGTACCCAGAGGAAACCCACGCAGGCACAGGGAGAACATGCAAACTCCAGGCAGGTAGTGTCATGGTTGGGATTCGAACCAGTGACACTTCTTACTGCTAGGCGAGAGTGCTACCCACTACACCACTGTCTTTGACCATCCCAGTTACATAGTGACCACTGAACCTTCCAACTCATCCAGTGACCTCCCACCATCTCAAGTCACCCAGTGACCTCTGACCATCCCAAGTCACCCAGTGACCTCTGACCATCCCAAGTAACCCAGTGACCCCTGGCCATCCCAGTCACCCAGTGATCTTTGCCCATCCCAACTGACCCAGTAACCTCTGACATCCCAAGTCACCCAGTGACCACTGACCATCACAGTCACCCAGTGACCTCTGACCATCCCAAGTCACCCAGTGACCTCTGACCATCACAGTCACCCAGCCCAGTGACCTCTGACCATCCCAAGTAACCCATTGACCCCTGGCCATCCCAGTCACCCAGTGACCTCTGACCATTCCAAGTGACCCATTGACCTCTGACTATCCCAGTCACCCAGTGACCTCTGACCATTCCAACTCAGCCAGTGACCACTGACCATTCCAATTCACCCAGTGACCTCTGACCATCCCAAGTAACCCAGTGACCCCTGGCCATCCCAGTCACCCAGGGATCTTTGACCATCCCAACTGACCCAGTGACCCCTGACCATCCCAGTTACATAGTGACCACTGACCATTCCAACTCACACAGTGACTTCTGACCATTCCAATTGACCTCTGACCATCCCAGTCACCCAGTGACCTCTGACCATCCCAAGTTACCCCTGACCATTCCAGTCACCCAGTGACCTTTGACCATTCCAAGTGACCTCTGACCATTCCAACTCACCCAGTGTCCTCTGATCATCCCAATGCACCTAGAAACCTGTGACCATCCCAATTCATCCGGTGACTTCTGACCATCCCAATTCACCTAGTGACCCCTGAGCATCCTGAGCATTCCAGTGACCCCTGAATATCCCAAGTCACCCAGGTTCCCCCCTTAGCACCCCAAGTCACCCAGTGACCTCTGACTATTCATGTTACCCAGAGATCCCCTCTAAGAATGTCATCCTCATAAAGGAAGTCTCTATTGGAAGTCCATTTCTAAGAATTGTAACATTTAGGATTTCCCGTTACTGTTAGTCTCTGAGTCAAAAAGGTCACCAGGACCAATAGAGAGGGTAATCTCCCCAGCATGTCTGAACGACTTCAATTATAATCAATCCCTTTTCCTTTTCATCCATATTGCCATTTTCTGATCTCTCACAGCCATTAGCTTTCTTTCCCATCCCTAATATTGTTCCTAAGCGT